>NC_057796.1:139791142-140032482 GCF_018294505.1 Triticum aestivum | reverse complement strand
AATTTCCTTATACCAAAACCCAGCAGTCTGAAGCTCATCTCCTATGTCAGATCGACGGCACCACATGGCGCCACTCCGGCGGGCCGCGTAGTTGCCTAAGCCGGCTATTTAAGTCGACCGCCAGCACTGAAATCCTACCCGTCCACATTCCACCTCTTGTCCGCCGCCGCCGCCACTTTCTAATAATCGACTGCCACCACTAGTAGCCATGGCCCCACGCCGCCGGGTAAGGAGCCACCCATATCTAACACCGGAGCACCGATTGCAACTCCTTGAGCAGATCCGGGCAAGACGCGAAGCCCGGATCGCCGCGGGGCTATCTCCGAACGCGGTGGATCCAGAGGAGGACTTCGAGGTCGAGGAGGAGGAGGAGGACGAGGAGGATGTGGGGGACGCTAGGGACGCAGATCTGCAGGCGGAGCAGCAGGTGATTCTCAATTCCCTCTGGTCGGAATCGAAGGCGGAGGCTGATACGTCTCCAACATATCTATAAGTTTTTATTGTTTCAAGATATTATATTATCAATCTTAGATGCTTTATATGCAATTTAAGTCATTTTTGGGGACTAACCTATTAACTCAGTGTCCAGTGCCAGTTCCTATTTTTTAATGTTTTTTGTTTCGCAAAAAATTAATACCAAACGAAGTCCAAACACGATAAAACTTTACGGTGATTTGCTCTGGACCAGAAGGGGCCCTAGAAGCTTTTGGAGGAGGCCACAAGGCATACGAGAGGACCACAATCTCACACGGCGCACCCCTAGGGGGCGCCACCTGAGCTTGTGGGCCCCACGTAACTCTGTTTGACCTAATTACACTTCTATAAATTCCCATAAATCCCAAGACCAATAGAGAGCCACCCTAAACAATTATTCTGCTGCCGCAAGCTTCTGTTCTTCCACGATCCCATCTGGAGGCCTTTTCCTATATTCTACTAGAGGGGGGATCGATCACGGAGGGCTTCTACATCAACCTTTCTCCTCCTTCGATGATGTGTGAGTAGTTTACCACAGACCTGCGGGTGCATGGTGATTAGCTAGGTGGCTTCTTCTCTCTCTTTGATCTTCAATACAATGTTCTCTTCAAAGATCGATCCGATGTA
The DNA here is from genome assembly GCF_018294505.1 of Triticum aestivum. Taxonomy (NCBI): domain Eukaryota; kingdom Viridiplantae; phylum Streptophyta; class Magnoliopsida; order Poales; family Poaceae; genus Triticum; species Triticum aestivum. The sequence goes on along the minus strand of NC_057796.1, from coordinate 140,031,381 downwards.
ATCTTCTTTTGCGCTGTGTTTGTTGGGATCCGATGAATTGTGAGTTTATGATCAGATTATCTACTGAAAGTAATTGAGACTTTTCAAAACTTTCTTATGCATGATTATTATAGCTTTGTATTTCTCTCTGATCTATTCGTTTGGTTTGGCCAACTAGATTGATTTATCTTCAGTCGAAGAGGTGCTTTGTAGTGGGTTCAATCTTGCTATGTCCTCACCTCGTAACAGAAGGGGTAGCAAGGCATGTATTTGTATTGTTGCCACTAAGGGTAAAGCGATGGGGTGTAATCATATTGCTTGGTTTTATTCTGTCTACACTATGTCATCTTGCTTAAAGCGTTACTCTGTTTGTCATGAACTTAATACCATAAATGCATGCTGGATAGTGATCGATTGGTAGAGTAATAGTAGTAGATGCAGTAAGGAGTCGGTCTACTTGTCATGGATGTAATTCCTATATATATGCATTCTTTTGAAACCGTCGAATGTCTTCTCTGCGTCCTTGTCAGCAGAAGAAACAGAGACAAAAAATTGAATCTATTTTAAATGCTATATCCTTATTGCCTGAAACCCGGAGAAGCCGGAACGACCACCCGACAGTCCAGGCGTGTGTGGGAACATGGAATAACTTCCAATGTGTTGCATGTTCGCCACGTGTCCCTCAGATGTGAACCACCAGGGGCACCCGTGTAATTGCGTTGTGCTGTCCCTTTCCTTATAAATACACATCTCATCGCGGTCAAAATCCTTCTCCCACCTATCCACCTCGCAGTTACCCTAGCGCCACCGCTAGCTCTCGACGACGTCGGTGACGAAGCGCTTAGATGTCGCGACCTCACCGATGCCATCCTCACGCCGGCCGTGGACCTCGTCTCCTCCGCCGCCGTCGTAGGTGTCTTCCATCGCCAAGTTAGGGCACGTGAGATCGAACTGCTCGGCCTCCCACTCCACTCCGTCTAGCAGTTCTTCGTGTGGTAATTAAAGCTTACTTTTACTGCCTTTTTGATCCGATAGTTTCATCCTTCTCTACCAAAAATGGTTTCTAGACCTACAAAATTGGATCTATCCTGTTCTGCATCTCATATCATACCTAGTATATTCACCTATGCTTCACAAGTAGTTAGATTCCTCACTTGTACCTATTCTTGGATTCGTACAACTCTGGAACCAACTCTCAACATATAAGTGAATGTCTTCGCGCTATGAGGTCAATGTCTTCAAACTGATTTATCTTCAAAATCTTTTGAGAATGCATATGACCTCTTCCCCTTCCCTCGCATCTCTAATGCTGTCACAGGTACATGTCCGTGGGAGAATCCCTTGGTTCTCATAGTGTGCATTCATTTGCAGAGTTCTTACAGCGTCACATCAATTCTCCTGAAGCCAGTTCCTGTCTGACCAGCAGACGGAAGCCTTTGCAAGCTCTGAAGCCATTCAGTTTGAACTACATGGCCACTGAAAAGTCAGCAAGAAAGGGTAGCAGACAGCGCCGTGGCAACACGTCCAAATATTTGCCACCTGATCTGTATGAAATGTACAAGACAGACCCTGAAGAAACCTATGGTGAACGCAAGACTCGAATCCAATGGACTCGAAGATATTGGGCTGAGGAATGGTTCAAGTACAGATTCGTCACTACTGAGTATGCTGAGAAGAATGCCATCAAGCGACCTTGGGGAGATATCTTATACAAAAATCTTCAACCCAAGTCCAAGTCCGAAGCCATTGCTCAAGGCTTCTACCCTTGCATGGTCCGTGGACCTCAGCCTGCTAATGCCGACCCATCTTCTCTGTTATGGTGTCGTGACGACAATCTGTTCAAGCGCAACTACAAGTTTGCGAAAGATTCGGCCGTGAAAAACAAGAAAGCATTTGGACTCGACTTCAACCCTGGTCCATCTGCTCCTCGGGCTGACGTCACCCGTGATGCTGAACCAAATATCGTTGGGCCCTTCTACAACCTCGAAGGTCTCATCACACACATTGCTGTTCAGGGGACAGCCGTGGAGCACTCTGTAGACGATGCTGATTCTGATGAAGCGCCTGCTCCTCCTAAGCTAAAGAAGCAGAAGAAACCAAAGGCTTCAAAGCCCTCCCCTGCTCCTAAAGCTTCGCGTGCGAAGCCACTGGCTACTGCTCCTCCTGAAGCAAGTGTGCAATCTGAAGATCTCTCTCACATCTCCAAGAAGACCGAAAAGTCTTTAAAGAAGTAGAAGCCCATCCAAAGTTCTGATCAAGCACTGACCCCAGCTGTCGTTCCGAGGAACGAGACTGAAGCCATTGATCTATCCAGTGATGATGATCTTGGTGATGATGCTCTTGAGCTGCTGATAAAGAGCAAGCAAGAGGCGGAGATCTTCAACGATCTGCCCCTCTTTGATGTGGATATCTTGAATAACTTCATTGATGAATGATTTGACAACCCGAACCTTAACATTGATGATCTTCAGCTTCCAATAGGCATCAGTGTCTCTTTCCATGGAGCCATAGCTAATGAGCTGGCTCTTGCTCAGAAGATAGTCGAGCTGAAGAACAAGATCGACTATGAGAAGGCTCAATTCAAGAAGCACATGGCCAAGCTCAGCGTAACTGATGTTCAGAACTTCAAGCAGATGCTGCATAACCTCAAGGAAGAGTTTCACAAGAAACATGAAGAAGCAAAAGGTTCAAGAGAATGGATGAAACTCTCCGCCCAGAAATGTGTTCAAGTTCATAATGAAGCTGAAAAGCGCAAGGCTCTTGGGCGTCCAGGCATCGATCCCAAGATGGCTGCCAAAAAGAAGAAGCCTGCTGTGGCCCAAGCTGAAGCGTCAGGGCGGGAAGCGCCTCGCATTGTCTTCCCTGCCAGCATGACAGGCTCGAAGCCTAAGGTCCCCACAGCTGCTTCAGAACTGAAGAAGACAAGGGCAGCAGAGACCGAAGCCAGGAAGCGCAAGAACAAGAATACCTCTGATGATGCACCACAGACCAAGAAACAGAAAACAAAGTCTTCGAAGAAAGATCGGGCTGCTCCCACAGAGCCCCTTGTTGTCGAGCCCATCTCCGTTGCTCGCCCTGCATCCGAACACCAAGAGCGTCAGATTGTGATCCACGAGCCTGCTTTCACAGAGGCTCCTGAAGCTGAAGTTCCAGCTGTTGACCCCACCGCAGCTGAAGACATTGGTCCCCAAGATAATGTAAATGATGATGAAGTTCTTCCTCAGATAGAGCACCAAATGGTATCATCATCTGTTCTCACGAACAGCGATCTCATCAGCATTGGTCGTCCTCTGACGCCAATTGCTCAGGATGATTCATGGGCTGATCGCCCTCAAGACTCCCCCCGACGAGAAGAATCACCAAGTACTCCACCACCTCAAGTAACCACCCAGGTACTTGACGATGACGACTATGTGGTCCAGCCAACTCCCTCTCCAAAAGCGTCGCACGCATTCTGCAGGCTTCGCAAAGGACCAAGGCCACAAGTCGCTTTGTCGAGTGTTCCAGAAGGAGAAGAGCACCACAACTCAGTGGCATGACAAGTGTTTCCTGACGCCACTCCAACTGTGAACGTCTCTGAGTCTGAAGCCAAAGCTGCTGAAGACACTCCGGCTGCATCAGCCGATGATCAAGAAGAACACCATCAAGAAGAAGAGCGTGTTGCCACACCCCCTACCATCCAAGAAGCTGATCTCAAGGAGAACGATGTGCCCAACCCTCCAGCTACTCAAGTGGAGGTTGAAAATACTGAGGCGGCCACCACCAACACCAATACTGAAGCCAATGACGTTGTCATGGCTGAAGCTAATGTGGCGCCTGAAGCCAATGTTGCACCTGAAGCCATTGTGCAACTTGAAGCCCATGTCAATGCCAATTCTCCTGTACCACCTCCAAGACCTCACACTATTGAGCTAGCATTTGATCGCGGTCAACCTGTCATGGTTTGATGGCCTATTCTGGTTCCTCCTCCTGCTCCCGGACCAAAATTTGCCTATCATGTGGAGCACAGGCCTCAGGTCCAGAAGCCTAAACCAAGGTTGCCAAGGTTTCCAGGTACTGCATCTTCGCCCGGATCGTTCAATGTTAATGGCTTCAAGGCACACAACACCTTCTTCGATAGTGCCAAGAACCCATACACCAAGCCAAGAATTTCATGTGATTGGTTCTGGAGCTATCAGCAGCGCAGTTACTATTCTTGTGTCCTATACAATCAAGGGCGCATCTTTCCCCACATGCGACTAGACTGCGAAGCCATTGCTGGCCTGCCCTGCTTGGAAGAAGCCCTTGACTGCTTCAGAGATGCTGGCCTTCTACAGTTTGTGACCGACAAAGAAAATTGGAATGAAGAGCTTCTGTTACAATTTTATGCAACTCTTCACATTCACGGCTACAACAGGGATCCAAAGACTTGGGTCCTTGAGTGGATGACAGGCAATGTACACCACGAAGCCAAAGCTCTTGATATTCTTGAGCTTACTGCCTTGCCCACTCCAGGTGAACTCTATGAACCTGGTTGTCAGCTTCACCGCAATGCTTTGGAGAGCATCTTCCAGAAGCCTGAGCCGAATATGAGCCAAATGCTGAGTATAATGAAACCAATGCCTAGAGATGCTGAATATCCAAAGGAATTCTTTGTTGAAGACCTAGAGTATCTGCCCTGCACCATCTATCACATCATCAGGTGAACTCTATGGCCTGTCAAAGGACATTCTCCAGCAGCGAAGCTTGAAGGAGCAATGAAGACATTGGTTTTCTATATCCTCAATGGCATCAGCTTCAATGCTCAGGATTTCTTCATCAGGCAACTTGCAGCATCCGGCTCTGATCTATTTGGTCTGAAGTTTTATGGTCCATGGGTAATGCACCTCATCAAGCTTCACTCTGCTATCAACTATCAGCCTTCTGCATGCAATCACCTCATATTCTTGCCAGAGGTTGATATGTCTGTCGAAGCCATATACCCAGAGCCTGCCAAGGAGCCAATTTATCTTCACAACGTCGATCGTCAAAGCTTCACGCAACCCATTGAAGGAGTTCTTGCTGCAACTCATGTTTATCCCTTGGCTGGCAATACACGCGCACCTCATCGTGCCCATACTGAAGCCACTGAGAGTACCATTGCACAAAGGCCTTGGAAGCGATCTCGTGTTCTCAATGACTGAGAGCTTCTCGTCGCCCTGCATCAAAAACATGATAAGCATCATGACTGGCTGAAGCGTCAGATGCAAAGCCTCTTGGTGGATGTTAATCGCATTCGCAACCTTGCCACCAAGAATGCATTTGTCACTCATGAAACCTGTCGGCGGTCGTGGAAGAGTCTGACATTAATGAGCTCTGAAGATGATCTTCAACAAGATGGCTTCACAGAGAGATTCAAATTTGATTCCACTCCTCCCAGGAATGCTGTCTTGCATCGGACTCCCTCACTCGAAGACTCTGAGTACTCCTCCTCAGCAGCAACTGTCAATGCCAGAGTCATTGATGACGAAGACGATGCTACTTCCCCGACTACAACTTCGCCTCGAATCGACACTGCACCAAGTTCTTCTGCACCACCGGACCTCAACGATGACCCTGCAGCTTCTCCTACTCCTCATAGGGACGAGTAGACGCTCTATGTCTTCAAATCTTTTTGGTCCTTCCTGACAAAAGGGGGAGAAGCATATGAGTTGATAGTCTTCAAGCGGGTCCATATGGGTGGTTGCTATACTTTTTGCTAAGTGCTTACAACTCTTGCTTTTGATACATTTGGTTCTTTGAGTTGTAATACTTAAACTTGATGGTCGTCTGCTACCTTTTCTGTCAACTATGTGATGTGGTGATAAATTTCGCATGTGCGACGATAAATTCCGCACGAAGTCATTTTGCAGACGTCCATTTTTCATTATGCATGCAATTATCTTTGTTATATCTTTTCATGCATGATGAATTGTCTTCATAAGTTGAAGAGGATCTCCACAAGTACAACCTGCCATGTGCATTTGCATTCCAAAGCAAAACACTTATATGCACATCTTCAGGGGGAGCCTTTTGCTACTTACGAAGACAATACCTCAATCCTTTACAATTTCACATACTTTATCCCCGTTGAAAACTTCAACCAGTTTGTCATCAATCACCAAAAGGGGGGATATTGTAAGTGCATCTAGTGCCACCCCTAGTTGGTTTTGGAGTATTGATGACAAACCTGGTTGAGGGACTAATGTGTTTGTGAGAATTGCAGGATAACACATGTAGTAGTCCCTCATTGATTCGGTTTACCTACCGGAGATGACCCCTAAAAATGTGTGAAGACATTGAAGACAATGGTGGTATGTGAAGATATTCACAACGAAGATTATGACTCGAGAAGACATTCACGTGAAGACTATGGAGTGCGAAGACATAGTTGTTTCGTAGTTTCCTTTTCTTCTTTGTTGAGTCATAGGAACCACCGTACTGTTAAGTGGGGTCCAAGTGAACAAAGTCAGAGTGACTGAAGTGATGCTCAACCAAATCCTAAGTCTTCGAGCGAAGACAATGAGAGCAAATCTTATCCAGAGCTGGATGAGTCAGCTTTACTTGTAGCCCAAGTCAAGCTACCGCATGTGTTTGAAATCTGACCGTTGGAACACGTGTCAGTTCCTTAGTGACCCAGGGCCATTTTGGACAAATCAGGCTGGGTTGCCTAGTGGCTATAAATAGCCCACTCCCTACACCATAAATTGGTGGCTGCTCAGAGTTAGTGCACGGCTTTTGTCGTTTGAGAGCAACCCACCTCCGAAGCATTTGAGAGAGAAATCCTTGCGAGGACAAAGCCCAAAACACCCAGAGCCAAAGAGTTTAGGCATCACTGAAGTCTTTCTGTCCGCGTGACTTGAAGACTTGTTACACTTGAGGACTGTGAATCCTCCAGCCAGTTAGGCGTCGCGTTCTGAGCATCCAAGAGTCATTGTGGATTGCCGGTGAACGAAGTCTGTGAAGGTTTGGAATTCTACCTTGAAGACTTACCAGAGTGATTGGGCGAGGACTAAGTGTCCTTATCTCAAGGGGAATAAGGTGAAGACGCGGTCTTCTGAGTTGAATCTCAGCCTCCCTAACCAGACGTACAGTTGTCACAGCAACTGGAACTGGTCCAACAAATACTTGTCCTCTCCAAGCAACTGGTTCTATCTCTTCCCTCACTTATCTACAGTTTGTCTTCGTGAAGTCATTTGCTTGCTTGCCTTATCTGTTTGACTTCACTGTGTGACGACTATTGTTGTTTGGCTTCATACCATCTTCCATCTTGATCCATACTACCTAGCTGCTATTAGTCTTCGTGCTTTCACTTCATTGTATACTTGACTATGGCTTGTCTAGTGTAGTCTACCTTCCGCTGCATATCAATAGGTTCATTTCTATTGTTTGTCTTCATAACTCCCATGTTTTGAAGACTTTCATAAAAATCGCCTATTCACCCCCCTCTAGTCGATTACTAGCACTTTCAAGTAGGTGCGGCCGCACTTTGACGTTGTAATGGCGGAAGAGCTACCAGCGCCACCGGTCTCGGTATTCCGGCAAGCATAGGAGGACCAGTGCTACAACCTCTGTCTCCTTAACGAGTGCCGGCACGCAGAGGGACAAATCACCGGCTAACAGGCAAATGATAATGCCATCGCGGACATGCTGGCCGATGATCCTGGCTTCCTAGATGAGCAGCGGGCGCTGTACCAGACCATCCGTAGGGCCCGCGAGGGTCTGTCCGTCATCCTATGCCTTGATGCACTCGCGTTGGCGCCACCGTCTCATGTTGTCAATATGGTCAACAAACGAGGGGAATGAGGAGATGACTGTACTTGGAGAGGATGACAATAGGGACCTACCAGGACCATGGCCGTACGTAGGCAAGTGCCTCCTTATTAGAACTACAAGAAAAAAATTGCTTCCTTCTAGGTTTTTGACATCTGGGTCCCACACAATTGTCAACGTATAGTCAATAAAAGAGAGAATTGCACAAGGAACGACATTTTTTTAGGGGTGAGCAATATCTTTTTAGCGGTGTTTTTGTTGTTGTTGAGAGGAGCACGGTATCAACTGAGCGGGCTGTGGCCTGCTAGCCCAGGCTACTATTTTGTGTCGACCAAGCCCAGATATTAATTTTTCTATGTGAAAATGGCTAGCCCAGCTTTACACTTTTTAAGGAATACCCAGCGCAGGCTAGCTTGTTATTCTCCGCCCTGCTGGGCTGCAAATCTTTCCTAGGAAGGGATGCATTCGGCTTGCTAAGAAATGGGCTAGAAGAAATAATAAGTGGACTGTAAATATAAAAAACACGCTGAATCGATAATTAGTTTCAAAACTAGTTTTTTTTAATTTCATTACTTGTTGCGCGCGGAAAATTTCATTGGATTTTTACCTAATATAAATGTATTTTAAAATTAGATTGAATCTGACTCGAAATTTGGGGATAAAAAATATTCAGATCCCATCAAAATGGAAATTTGGTTGAAATTATTAACCTTGGTCCTGGCTAGAAAATGGGTAGCAATGTTAACAAACATTAAATGGGCTGCAGTAAATTCAATTAGAATGAGAAAATGGCTTGTAAATTATAAAAACTAGCAAATGAGCTATATGTTGTCCACCACAGATGTGATGCTCACTTGTGGGCCTACTCAGTTGACACGTGTGCAAGGCCTTGTCAGCTTATAGTCAACACGTAATTCTAGCAGGAGTGGCCGTTGGATGTCCATCCAACGGTTGTCGTGCTTCTTCAATCTCGGATATTCTTGCTTCAGCCACCAAACCACCGTCGGCAGTACCACCTTCTCCCTCCTCCCATGGCCGGCTAGGCTACCACGTAGGCCTCACGGGCGCACCCTACTACCATCGATGTCCAGGCCATTCCTTTACTCACCCACACCTCCTGTTATTCTCTGGAGACGGCAGCCTCACACTACAGCCGAACCAGTGAACCCTCATACTCCCCTCCGTGTGGGCATCCACTGCTGTGTCTTCGTCGGCTTAGAGTCATTCTCTTCCTAGCCCTCGCCGTCGTCCACCGTTGGTTCTCTTGGTGCAGCGTGGTCTACTTTGTTGACAAACGACAGCCATCGGTAGAGGGATGTACGTGGAGAGGCTGACAGTACGGACCCACATGGTCCATGGCCGCACGCAAAGCAAGTGCCTCCTTATTAATCAAAAACAAATGACCACCCCCTGATAGGTTTGACCCACAAGTAACATCTTCGCATGCAAGGAAGTGCCTCCTTATTACGTGATTTTTTCTCATCTCCCTAATAGCTGACACCCACTAGCTACATCTTCGCATGTAAGAAAGTGCCTCCTTATTACGCACAAAAAAATGATTCGTCCCCCTGCTAGCTAGGACCCACTCGACTTGGAGGCTGACTTGTGGGCCTACTAGGTTGATGTCTACACAGGGCTTTGTCAACTTAGTCAATAAACGATTTTAGCTGCAGTGACCATAGGATGTTAATCCAATGGCCGTGTTGCTTCTTCAACCTCTGGTCTACTTACTCCAGCCGCCCAAACCAACGCCGGCCGTACCGCCTACTCCTGCCTCCCGAGGCCAGCTGTGCTATCACGTAGGCCTCACCACCCACCCTACTCCCATTGCTGACCTGGCCATCCCTCTACTCACCCACACGTCCTGTTATTCTCCGGAGACGACAGCCGAACTGGTAAACCATCGTACTCCCCTCTGTGTGGAAAATAGTTACCCGAGTCTTCTCCTGCTCCGGGTCGTTCCCTTCCTAGGCCTCGTCGTCGTCCACCACCTTGGTGCTCTTAGCGCAGCATGGTCAACATGGGCAATGAATGACATCCATTGGAAGAGGGTTGTACGTCGAGAGGCTGACAACTGGGTCCACGACCGCACGCAAGGAAGTGCCTCCTTATTACGCTCAAATAATGATTCCTCCACCTGACAGTGGGGACCCACAAAAGGGCCTCTGTATTCCGCGAAAAAAGGTTCCCCCTAATAGCTGGGACCCACTAGCTACATCTTCGCACAGAAGGAAGTGCCTCCTTACACCTTGGCAGCTGGGACCCACTAGGTCGAAGCGTACGTAGCGTTATCTGTATGGTCGCGAATGTGTACGTACATAGAGGTCGATCGGTCTCTCTGTAGCGATGAACCGTGATCGAGTAAGGAGCGGCACGTGTCGTAGTAGAGCCGCCGACGTAGCATGTCACACATTCCCATCTATATTGTGTACATGTACATACAGTCGTGCTACAAGAAAGTAAATACGGCTACATACGTATATACGACTGCATACGTATATAGGGGCGTGGTCTCAAATGCGTACAACGATGACGTCCTGTTTATCGGCAGCCAACCGACTGGCTCGGAACGGAGGAAACAACGTTGTGTTCATCGGGAGGCAACCGACTGGTCAGAATGCGTCCTGTTCACCGGGAGCCAACCGGCTTGGATGGAACAACCGAAACAGGGTCTGGCTTACCGCAGAATGGAGGAAATGGCCTTTTGTTCGATCACCTATGGTCGAAATGGGATCCTGTTCATTAGGAGAGGTCTGCCGTACCACAAAACGGAGGAAACAAACTTCTATTAGAGTGCCTACCGTCGAAATGGGGTCCTATTGATTGGGAGGGTTGTGGCGTACCGCAAAACATAGGAAACTGACTTCTATTGGAGCGCCTATGGTCGAAACGGGGTCCTGTTCATTTGGAGGGGTGCGGCGTACCGCAAAACGAGACTCCATGGGCTACTATTCATTCACCGTCTACTGCCTCGCTCCAGCATCCATGGGCTACTATTCATCCACCGTCGACTTCCTCTAGCCTCCACCGGCTACTATTCATCTAGCCTCTAGGGGATCCAGTTCATCCACCCCCAACCGGCTGGGGTGCGGCGGCCTCCTCGGGGTCCTGTTCATCCAGCGGCAACGGCCTACAATATGGGGTCCTGTTCATCCAACCCCAATCGGGAACTGTTCATCCACAGCCAACCAACCGGCTCGACTCACCACATCTCGACTCATTCTACATATCGCGTGCGCGGTAGCAACACTCACTGTTCATGAGGCAACCCAACACCGGCTGGCTAGCTACATCTTGCATGGGGGCTCGATCGGCTTCAGTAAGCAACAACAGCGACCGATCGTTCAGGTTCAGTTAGCAACAAAGGAATCGCTCAATCGGGTTCAGCCTAGAGCGATGGAATCGCTCGATTGGGTTTAGTCAGCAGCGAAGGAATCGCTCGCGTTCAGTCAGTAGCGAAGAGATCGATCGCTCGGGTTCAGTAGCGTAGCTAGTGCAATCGCTCGGGTTCAGTAAGCGAACACCTCCCACAGGTTCAGTTAGAGCCAACGCCTTGCACACATGCACGTACGTTACGTACAAGAGAAACGCGCAAACCATAGTGCATCGCTCGGCCCCGACCACCCACCGTAACCGGAAACTCCCCGAAATTTTCCTTGCCCTCACTTCTACCATGATTTTTTCTATCATAGACGGCCCAAAGAATGTTTTTGTCACAATTATCATCATAGAAATGTCATAACCATGACAAAAAAAGTTTTAGTTCGGGCCATCATGTCACGGATGTGTCTTTTTTTGTAGTGCATCATGGGACCCAAGCGGCGGCGGCCTCCCGTGTAATACTTCTCCTCGATGATGGCGGCGGACACGGAGGCGCTGCCCACCAACTTTTCGCTCTCCGCCCACCCGGCTCCTGTCTCTGCCCACATGGCGTGGCCTCTTGCATGGGAGTCACAGCCACATACATGGGAGACGTGGTATGAGGAGGCATCATGGACAGCGGCGATGACACCCTTACTCCCTGTCATGTCGGTGTGGACCAACTCGCTGCTCCTCGTCAAGCTGGCCTTGAGCGGCGAGTTGCTGAACCACGCGCCGGCTTGGGGTGGCAACTGGCTCCATTGGGCTAGGCGAGGGAGGTGGATCAGCGAGCTACATAGCTCGTATCCGGTGGGCTCGGCGGGCCACCTAGCCGGCTTGTATGCCGGAGAACTACTCTTCGTAAGCCATTGGAAGAGTGGAGAAAATGGTGAAGGAGGAGATATGGGAGCGGCGGAGGGATGCGATTCTTGGTCGGCGTCTAGCCTCATTTAAATAGGAGATTAAATAGAGGGTGGACGGGAGGAGCTCGGCCGGCGTTGCATTTAATGCCGGCCCGGTCATGAACAGACGTGTGGCCGGAGTGGGTTTATCGGTTTCCATGCGGATTCCATGGAGACGGTTGAATGTGGCGAGCAGGCGTGTTCAGCCGGGCGTGCAGTGGGTGGCGCCCTCGACCGGATCGTATGAGGTACGACACTATGTCGTTCCTGCACTGAGGTGTGGGCCCGTTGGGTACCTGGCCTGCATGTCAGTGACCCAACGCAGGCAGCACACGAAAGAGGAGCCGGTTCCGCATGAATGCGGGCAGCTGGCGCCGGGCGAGAATTGCGCGCGAGAGGGGGAGGAGTTTTTGGTGGGCCAGGGAGGTGAGAAGCCGGCATGTCATAAACTGATGATTGTTCATTCAGTGTGACATTGTCTAATTCAAGTATGTTGATTGGCCTACTATATAGGGCCATTTGCATTTCTGCTAACTTGAACCACCTACTCATATTTGCCCCTAATTTTGAAGCCTGCTCACCCCTGTGTCGTCATGTGCACTTATAGAAATGCCCCTCCGAGCCATTTCCGTCCAGTCAAGGTTGTTTGACTACTAACCGGCCATTTCTTTGACATTTTTGCCCCTCCATCCTTATAGCTGGGCACAACTTACTGGTTCACTCTCTCTCCCCTCGTTCTTCCTCGCAACCACTTGACGATTTGGGGACTAGACTGGAGCGGGTGGGCCATTGAATCCGAGGTCGGGAAGAGAGGGGCAATGGCATGGTCATTGATGTGCACGCCAGGCATGTCTTCTGCGAGCTCCTCGGTGGCTGGCGATGTAAGTTTTCAGTGTCGATTTGAGGGATTTTTTGGGCATTGGATAAAATTAGGGTTCATAGATTTGTTTTTTTGCTGTTAGGTCGATGGTGTCGGGATAGTTCAGTTAGAATCAGAGTTTTACATCCCCGACCCGGCATTCTGCGGGCTTGAGATGTGCATGACGCGGTGGTGCCCTGGGCATGGGCTTGTTCCTACTTGTCGCGACGCCTGGGGAGGAGCAAGCACCGGCCGAATGTTTCTCGGCTGCCCTGTTGATGTAAATGTCTCGTGGCTAGATTTGTTTCTTGGTTCACTCTCTCTCCCTGTTTTTGCATCTTGTATAATTCTAGTATTAATTTTGTAGCTTCCTGATGAATGTAACTGGGTTGTTTGGATTGACCAGCCACCGACAGGACGTGTTGCTCGTGCATTTGAGGAGCTTCATGCTAGATTAGGGAAGAGCTGCTAAAAGCTCATGATTTAGAGAGGAGGGTGATGTATCTAACCGAGAAGAACAAGAAGCTGAAGCTCAAGATGAAGAAGAGAAACGAGCTTATGCAAGGCTGTGGATTTATCATAGTTCTTGGCATAAGCATTTTGGCCACATTAGTTTCTGGGTGGTCTAATAATCCATACTAAGTGGATTTTGGTTTGTAATGTATGCACTGGTCTATCCATGGAAATGTTCTATCCATGGATGTTGCTATTTGGAAATGAATTTGTAGGGATGTTGCTATGAACAATCTTATGTTTCATTTGGTAATGATATTACACAATGTTTGAGCAAAGATTTGACAATAGAAATGCATGGATTGACATCTTCTATGAACAATCTTGTTGTGTTTGAACAATCTTGTTGTGAACAATAGCTTCATTAAGCTCCAAATGATCTTGCACAATTTTGACAAAAGAAATGCATGGAGCAAACATTTGACAGCAGTAATGCACTGGTAATTTGCAAAAAAATATTAGGCCACATCATAAGATAGCAATAGTACACACTTAAGATGGCAATAATCCACACAAAAGATAGCAGTTTTACATAGGTTTACCAACACACACCTAAGATAACAGTTTTACATAAGTTCACCAATACGCACTTAAGATAGCAGTTGAAAACATGACCACATAGTTTATACAACCCAAGAGGAACACAAAATGACCACATATCAGATCACAACTCTTTCATTTTCTTGCTCCTTGTGTTGTAAGCAGGGTTAGATGAGAGCCTTTACTCGCCCACACCTTTGCTGAGCTGGTTACTTCTAGTTACAGATCCTAGAGTATGATCTGGTGCACACTTGAGCTTCTTCTTGGCTGGTGACATTCCACTGTCAGCTGGCCTTTTATAGTTCTTTCTTGGGCTACAATAGAATGAAACATGAAAGTTAGCAATAAATGAATAATAATTCAACAAGAACATAGGAAATGATGCAAAAAATGCACCTTATTGCACTAGAAACTGTGATCTTGCCCATAGCTTGGTGTGATGCTCATCTAAGTATTTGATGCGACTCGAAGCTACGTCGGTATTTCCCCAAAGAGGAAGGGATGATGCACCACAGCAGCGGTAGGTATTTCCCTCAGTGATGAAACCAAGGTTATCGAACCAGTAGGAGAACCAAGCAACACAACGTAAATAACACCTGCACACAAATAACAACCACTCGCAATCCGACGTGTTAAAGGGGTTGTCAATCCCAAACAGAAAATAAAGTTTATTCCTTTTTCAACCATACTTTCACTTTCCATGGCTAGCCGTATCCATGGTTGCCCTCCATACCAACACTTTCCAAGGAATTTATTATTTGACAACATAAAGTAAATTCATTTTTCATTTCGGGATTGGGCATCCCTCATGCCTTTGCCTTACTCTCATGCAATGACAAGTGAATAAACACTCATCGTGAGAATAACACATCTAGCATGGAAAATATTAGCCACCCCCTCACCGCTCCGCGAGCGGTACGAACACACAAAAGAGAAGTTTATTTTGAAAATTAGAGATGGCACATACAAATTTGCTTAGAACGGGAAAAGAATACCACATATAGGTAGATATAGTGGACTCATGTGGCAAAACTTGTTTAAAGGTTTTTGGATGCACAAGTAGTGATCATACTTAGTGCAAAATGAAGGCTAGCAAAAGATTGAGAAGCGACCAACCAAGAAACGAATAATCTCATAAGCGAGCATTAAGCATAATTAACACCAAATAATGCACCACAAGTAGGATATAATTTCATTGCATAATTATTGACTTTCGTGCTTGCATAGGGAATCACAAACCTTAACACCAATATTCTTACTAAGGCATAATTACTCATCAACATGACTCACATATCACATCATCATATCTCAAAACTATTACTAAGAATCAAGTTTATTTTGTCCAATGATCTTCATGAAAGTTTTTATTATATCCTTCTTGGATATCTATCACTTTGGAACTAATTTTCATGTGTTGCCTTTGATAAGCTCAAACAAATATAATTGAAGATCATGAGCATAATATTTCTTTCTCTCAAATTAATTTAAGTGAAGCAAGATAGAATTTCTTGAAAATCTTACTAACTCTCAAATAAATCTAAGTGAAGCAAGAGAGCATTTCTTGAAAAATACTAAAGCACACCGTGCTCAAAAATATATAAGTGAAGCACTAGAGCAAGTCCATAGCTCATAAAAATTTCAGTGAAGCATAGAGAGCAATTCTAACAAGTCATGACATTATTTTGGCTCTCTCAAATAGGTGTGTCCAGCAAGGAATCAAGACTTAAAACACAAAATAAAACAAGCAAAGACTCATATCATACAAGACGCTCCAAGCAAAACACATACTATGTGACGAAAAAAAATATAGCTTCGAGTAAAATACCGATGGTCGGTAGAAGAAAGAGGGGATGCCACTCGGGGCATCCCCAAGCTTAGTTGCTTGCTATCTTTTGGATAATAGCTTGGGATGCCGGGGCATCCCCAAGCTTAGGCTCTTCTTACTCCTTATTCGTTCATCCATCGTAAGATAACCCAAAACTTGAAAACTTCAATCACACAAAACTCAACAAAACCTTCATGAGATCCGTTAGTATAAGAAAACAAATCACTACTATAAGTACTATAGCAAACCAATTCATATTTTGTTCTTGCATTATATCTACTGTATTCCAACTTTTCTATGGCAAAAACTCATCAAAGAAAACCATAGAGCCATCAAAACAACCACAGAACACAAAGAAAACAGAATATGTCAAAACAGAACAGTCTGTAGCAATCTGGATATTTCGAATACTTTTGAAACTCAAAAAAATTCTGAAAAATTAGGAAGACATGAGCAATTTGTATATTAATCTTATGCAATAAGAATTGGAATTTTATCATGCTCTGGTAAAAAATGAGAATTGTTTTCGTGAGCGCATTAGTTTCTGTTTTTCAGCAGGATCAAACAACTATCACCCAAGAAGATCCTAAAGGCTTTACTTCGCACAAACACTAATTAAAACACAAACATAACAGTAGCATAATTGTGCAAATACTCAAGAATAGAAAGCAAAAGGCAAAAATAAATTTTATTCATTGGGTTGCCTCCCAACAAGCGCTATAGTTTTACGCCCTTAGCTGGGCATAAAGCAAGGATCTAAGTTTTGTCATCTTTGTTTTGAGATCCATAAGATGCCCTCATGATTGATTCATATGGAGGCCTAATTCTTGTTCTAGGAAAGTGTTCCATACCCTTCCTCAAAGGAAATTGGAACTTAATATTGCCTTCTTTCATATCAATCACGACACCGATGTGCGTAAAAATAGTCTACCAAGAATAATTGGATGTCGGTGTACAAAGATAGGGGCTCTCCTTTGTACCCCTTACTTGTGCACGGGCAGTCAGAGCCGCGCCTGCGGCCACACCTAACATGGCAAGGGAGGGAGGCCGAAGCACAAGGCCACCAAAAACAACGCCAAGACAAAGAACACAAAGAGCAGAGGGACGAAGTAGGTTCCCCCGACAAGAACCTTGCCAGGGCAGCCTCAGCAGCCCCGGCAAGAGCCTTGCCGGGGCAGCTCGCCCAACACCAGCGGGGCGTGCCACCCTTGAGCCCACGGCTTCCAACATAACCAACCACAACGGGAGGAAGGCTCGGGAGGCGCCTCCATGGTGGCATGCAGATCTTTGTCAAGATCATAGGTACACAAGTTCAGATGAGGACTAGAAGACGACGATCATCGGCAAGATCCTTGCCGAGGAGATCCACAAGACCCCCGGCGAGATCCTTGCCGGGGACAACCATGCTACCGCGGCAAGACCCTTGCTGGGGCCCCAGCAAGACCCTTGCCGAGGATGCCTGCGGGTCCACAGCCAGGCCCGCATCAAGCAAGACTCCGCCGCCGTTCGCATGCAGTTGCCAGCCCAACCAGCTGGGCAGGCACCTGCGTGGTGGCATGCAGATCTTTGTGAAGGCCCTGCCACCGCGCCACCTCAGCAGCTTGCCTGCCTACATGGCGCTGCACACATCGCTGGCCTGGGCGCATGTCGAAGCGAGGCGGAGTGGCGACGGACGGGACGGGCTCGTTCCCGTCCTCGATAAAGCTAATGGACACCTAAGTAGCGCATTTAATGCACTTTGTCCCGTAATGTCGGGCGATAAGCTCGCGCACTGCACACCTTTCCACCTCCTGTGTGCCACTGTGGCAACCCCTTTTCGACTATAAATGGAGGCCCGAGGCATACTGGAGGGGGATTCGGCTCTTTGGAACTACGCAGCCACCATAGCTAGTTCGAGAGCTCAAGAACACTCTGAAGTACACCAACGCAGGACTAGGGTATTACGCATCCTCGCGGCCCAAACTTGGGTAAACGATCTTTGTTCTAGCTCCTAAACCTGCTCTTCTCACAACCCCGTGCCCGCCGACCGTAGAAGGGATTCCAGTGATCCCGTAGGTGTCGTTTCCCCGACATCTTTGGCGCGCTAGGTAGGGGGTGCAGTTGTGATAATCTGGTTTAGTAGTTAGCTAGTGGTTCTTCATCGCCATGGCTCCCAAGAAGAAGGCGATCACCGCGATAGATTCATCTGGAGCCGAACGGCCCTTGCCAGTGCGGGCGGGCGACGGGGTGGTCGCGGATGGAAGCCGAGGCGCGGCCCACGAACCCCCACGTCGCTCTAGTAGTCGAAGCCTGGCGAGCGGCGTCGTTCGTGCGCAAGACAACGAGCCGCACGCCACCAAGTCCACAGACGGAGCCGGGCCCCCCGCAGGCGGCGCGGGGCCCTCCAAGGGCGGCGTCGTGCCACATACGGCCGGCGCGGCGACCTCTAAGACACCCACACCGGCGCCCACAGCGCGCTCCTCCCAGATTGTGCACGATGAACAGCGTCGCCACGCTGATGACCCTGGCGCTGCCGCGAGAAGAGTCCCGTGCATCATTCGCAGGACACAGAAGACCAACACGCTTGCCGAGGCGCTGGCGAAGACGGCGTGTAGCCGCAGGGCCGTGATAGAGCTCCTCCTAGCGTGGTTAGAAGTCAGAGCGCGTCATGGTCCACGCAGGCTTCGCCGCCGCCGACGCCGACAGAGGCCTTAGCGCGCGCACAGTTGCTCCTCGACTTCCCCCTGCTGCGGAGAAGCTCGACGAGTGGAGAGCTACCATCCGGAGCCTCGTCGGTATCGCCAACAAGGACGAGACACAACCAGCGGGGCCCTCGGGCCGGTGCTCCATCGAAGCACCATACGCTAGTGGTGAGAGGACCAGAGGCGCTGGGGCTACAGTGCATTCTCCTCCTCCTCACCAGTTACCGCGGGCGCCGGTCCATCATGACGACGCGTGTGATAACATTTCCATAGCATTGTCCGACTTACAGACCCACCGCGACCAGCGCCCAGTTCTTCGGGAGCAAGCCCATGAAGACGCTCGAACCACCATCGAGCGCCGGCATGAAGCGCGCCACTAGTTAGATAGGCGAGCAGGACCCACTACGGACCACTCAGCACCGGGAGGCCCTGGGGGCTTACCTTACGAGGTAGGCTGTCCGGCCTTTACCCGTGAGCTGCGGCAGTTCTAGTGGCCCACTCACCGCACGTTCAAACCTGACGTTGGTGAAAAGTACAACGGCAAGACTCACCCGTCAGAGTTCCTCAGCATATACACCATCGCGATGCAAGCTGCCGGAGCCCGCGACGACAAGGTGCTTGCCAATTACTTCCCGTTGGCGCTTAAGCCCAACGTTATGTCATGGTTGATGCACTTGCTAGTAGATTCTATTTCTTCCTAGTCGGATTTGTGCCATGAGTTTGTTGGCGCCTTTACGGGAGTCCACCAAGCTCATGGCCAGGCGAGCGACTTGCATGTCATCCCCCAGAAAGAAGGCAAAAGCCTGCGCAAGTACATACAGAGGTTTAGCCGAGTGCAGTACAACATCCCAGACGTTCACCCTGCCGCCATCATCAGCGCATTCCATCAGAATGCGCGAAATCGCAAGATGCGTGAAGAGCTGGCGATGAACAAGGTGAAGGATGTGGCAGAGCTCTACATTCTGGCCGATAGGTGTGCTCGGGCTGAAGAAGGAAGGAAGTACCCCGGCGAAGATGCCGGCGTCAAAACCGACTCCTCAGACGAAGACGTTGCCGCCCCGGCAAAGAAGGGTCGGCGCCGCAACAGGAAGCGGAAGGGCTAGACTGTGCTTGCCGTCGAGGGGTCCGACGACACCGGTGCTGCCAAGAAAGCCAAGGAAGACGACCCCGGCAAGGAAATTGCCGGGTGCGTCGCCTGCTGGGCCTTGGCAGCTGCCGAGAAGCCAGGAGGTTCCGACAGTATTGCAAGATCCATCGCACCAAAGGCCACGACCTCCAGAACTACCGACAAGTTGAGCTACTCGCTGAAAAGCAGAAGGCTGAGTATGAGAGGCGGGACAAGGAGAAGGGTCAGGATGGTGCCGAGGGATCCGGCAAGAAGCGTGGCGGTCAAGGAGGTCACCACGGCAAGGATAACCAACAAGAGAGGCCCGCTCGGGGCCGCAACAAGAAGCAAGAAGATGATGATCACGATGAGGACGACGAGTCCGGCGAGCAAGAGTTCCAGAAGCCTACGGAGGCCCTGTGCGTCTACGGTGGTGCCTCCCTGCATAGCTCTCACCGCCAGCTCAAGCAGTGGGCGCGTGAGATTACAGCAGCAGAACCATCATTCGACGCCCAGAAGCCGCTGAAGTGGTCCAGCACGCCTATCATTTTTGATACCGAGGACCACCCTGATCGCACAACTGCGGTCGGGTGTTTGCCGTTGTTGGTTTCTCCAACAATACGCAACCTCAAGGTGACAAAAATGCTAGTTGACGGTGGGGCCGGCCTGAATTTGATTTCGCCTGCCGTGATCAAAAGGCTGCAGATCCCTGACGAGGACCTCGAAGAAACAGGCACTTTCCAAGGGGTCAATCCAGGAAGGAGTCGGCCGAAGGGAAAGGTTACACTACCCGTTACATTCGGAGGCGAACCGAACCACAGGACGGAGAGGATTGTCTTTGATGTTGCCAAGATCCCCTTGCCTTACAACGGGATCCTTGGCCGCCCATCGCTGGCCAAGTTCATGGCGGCATCGCACTATGCCTACAACACGCTAAAAATGCCAGGGCCGATGACCATCATCACCGTCCCCTCCGACAAGAAGGATGCGCTGATCTGCACTAACCAACTCTACCGGGAGGCGGTTGCAGCAACTGCCGCCAAGGCACTTGCTCCTGCCGCTGAAGCCCCAGGGGGGGGGGAGAAGACCGGCAAGATCTCTCACACCCACTCCGGCAAGCGCACCTCTTCGGAGTGTAGTGCTCCCGTCGAGGACGTGCCGGAGAGCTCCACTGGCAAGAGCAAGAAATCCAGAGCTGCACCGCCAGAGACCAAGAAGGTGTCCGTCAAGGGGGATGGCACGGGAGGGGCTTTCACCATAAGCTCCACCCTCGACAGCAAATAGGAAAGCGTGCTCGTCACTTTCCTGCGGGCGAATGTCGATGTGTTTGTGTGGCAAGCATCCGACATCCCCGGCGTTCCCAAGGAAGTGATTGAGCACCATCTTGTGTCTGTCCCCATGCGCGTCCCGTCAAGCAGAAGGTCAGGAAGCAAGCTTTGGAATGACAGGAGTTCATCACAGAGGAGATCAGGAAATTGGAAGCGGCAGGCTTGGTGAGAGGAGTGCTCCATCCGACGTGGTTGGCCAATCCGGTGGTGGTGCGCAAGGCAAACAAGAAGTGGAGGCTGTGTATTGACTACACAGATATCAATAAGGCTTGTCCTAAGGACCCCTTCCCGTTGCCGCGTATCGACCAGATTGTTGACTCCATGGCCGGGTGTGACCTGTTGTCATTCCTTGACGCCTACTCAAGCTACCACCAGATCTTCATGACAAGGAAGACGAAGAGAAGAAACATTCATCACCCCATGTGGTATGTATTGCTTTTTACGGATGCCTTTCGGGTTGAAGAGTGCTGGCTCAACGTTTGCAAGGGCAGTCCAAATTGGTTTTGAGCCCCAGCTACATAGAAATATGGAAGCTTATATGGATGACATAGTGGTCAAAACCAAGGACAGGGCAACACTCATACCAGATTTAGAAGAGACGTTTGCGAACTTGCGCAAGATCAACCTCAAGCTGAACCCGGAGAAGTGTGTCTTCGGCGTCCCGTCCGGCAAGCTTCTCGGGTTCTTTGTATCCTAGCGTGGGATCGAGGCGAATCTGGACAAGATCAGGGCCATTGAGCAGATTGAGGCGCCCAGGCGGATCAAAGATGTGCGTCGGCTTGCTGGCTGCGTTGCCGCCATGAGCAGATTAATCTCCAAGTCTACCGAGCGCGCCCTTCCCTTTTTCAAGATTTCGAAAAAGGCGGGCCCAATGGAATGGACCCCAGAGGCCGAAGCAGCACTGCAAGATCTGAAGAAATACCTCTCCTCTACGCCAATACTAGTTGCGCCTAAACCACAAGAGCCGTTGCTGCTGTACTTAGCGGCAACGAATCAAGTGGTCAGTGTTGCGCTAGTGGCACAGAGAGAGGTTGACACAGAAGTGATAGCAACAACAGAGCCTAACGCCACTGGGGCAAAAGCGATGCAACCAAGCGGAGTGGTGCAGAAGAAGAAGATGATGCAACACCCGATCTACTTTGTTAGCTCCCTCCTGCAGGGGGCTAGATCAAGGTACTCCGGCGTGCAGAAATTGCTCTTCGACCTCCTTATGGCCTCGAGGAAGCTGCATCATTACTTCCAAGCACACGAAATCACCGTCGTCACTCGCCTCCCGTTGCAACGGATATTGCATAACCCAGACGTGACCAGGAGGATTGTGGAGTGGGCCTTGGAGCTATCAAGTTTTGGTTTAAAGTTTGAGAGCACCTCAACAATCCAGAGTAGAGTCCTGGCGGAGTTCATTGCAGAATGGACCTCAACGCCTGAGGAAGAGATCCAGGAGACCACTCTCCCCGGCAAAGAAACAGCTCGCGACTGGATTATGTACTTTGACGGGGCTTTCTCGCTGCAAGGCGCCAGTGCTGGTGTGCTGCTCATCGCACCCACCGGAGAGCACCTCAAGTATGTGGTCCAGATGCACTTCCCCAGGGAGATGTCGACGAACAACACTGCTGAGTACGAGGGACTGCTTGCCGATCTCAGGATCGCGACAGACCTCGGAATCAAGGAACTCATCGTCAGGGGTGATTCACAGCTTGTCATCAAGCAAGTTAATAAGGATTATCAAAGTCCATTGATGGAGGCCTATGTAGATGAAGTGAGGAAGCTGAAGGAGATTTTTGACGGTATACAAGCGGAGCATATCCCTCGAGTGGAGAACGGCATCGCCGATTACTTGTTGAAACGCGCTGCCCTCAAACTACCTGTGGAACCAGGTACTTTTGTGCTTCGATTAACTCAGGCATCCGTTGAACCATCAAAAGAGCAGAACAAGCGGAGAAAATCAGGACCCGGCAAGTACTTTCCCGCCGAGTTCCCCGATGCCGCCGACAAAGATGTTGCAGAGGACACTGAGCCTGCCGTGGGACGACAGACTTCGGCAGAGCGTCAAGCCCTTGCCGTAGAGGCAACTGCTCCCATAGCAGAAGAGATGCCTTTAGTCCTTGCCGTCGAGCCTCAGGCTCCGGCATGGGCGCAGCATACCGTCCGATTTCTCCAAACAGGGGAGCTTCCTGAGGAGCAGGAAGAAGCAGAGAGAGTAGCCCGTCGGTCTGCCATGTATCAATTCATCGATGATGTTCTATATAGAAAAAGGCCGAACGGTGTGAAATAGAAGTTCATTCCCCGGGAGGAAGGATTGGAGCTGTTGGCAGAGATACATGGAGGCATATGTGGCTCCTACATAGGGTCGAGGGCCCTTGTCGGCAAGGCGTTCCGGCAAGGTTTCTTCTGGCCCACTGCCCTCCAGGATGCAACGGCGCTAGTAACCAGGTGTGAAGCGTGCCAGTTCCATTCAAAGAAGCTTCATCAGCCAGCTCAAGCCCTTCAAACAATTCCTCTCTCCTGGCCATTTTCGGTCTGGGGGCTCGACATACTGGGCCCTTTCCCCCGCGCTGTCGGGGGCTTTGAGTACTTGTACGTTGCAATCGACAAGTTCACAAAGTGGCCGGAGGTGGAAGCAGTGAGGAAACAGTCAGCCGTCAAGTTTTTCAAGGGGCTAGTCTGCCGTTTTGGTGTGCCAAACAGAGTCATCACCGACAACGGCACGTAGTTCACAAGCCACACCTTCATGCAATACATCCAAGACCTCGGCAGCAAGGTCTGTTTCGCTTCCGTGGCACACCCACGGAGCAACGGCCAGGCGGAGAGGGCAAATGTTGAAGTACTGCGAGGCCTGAGGACCAAGACTTTTGATAGGCTGCACAAGTGCGGAAGGCGCTGGATCGATGAATTGCCGGCAGTTCTTTGGTCAATCAGGACGACACCAAATCGAGCCACCGGCCAGACACCCTTCTCCCTCGTTTACGGGGCAGAAGCAGTTCTCCCCATGGAACTCACATACGGGTCACCACGAGTGCTCGCTTATGATGAGCTTGAGCAAGAGCAATTGCGGCAAGATGACGCAACGCTCCTCGAGGAAGATCGTCTTCGGGCGGCTGTGCGAGCAGCGCGCTACCAGAAAGCCTTGCGCCGCTATCATAGCCGCAAGGTTCATGCCCGAAGCTTTGAGGAAGGCGACCTTGTTCTTCGGCGCGTTCAGTCGGCCAAGAATTCCAACAAGTTGACGCCGAAGTGGGAAGGCCCTTATCGGGTAATACGAGTCACTAGGCCTGGCGCAGTCCGCCTGGAGACCGAAGATGGTATTCCAGTGAGCAACTCCTGGAACATCGAACATCTTTGCAAGTTTTACCCATAAGGCGCGGTTGCCGGGCCTCCCGGCAAGCCACCCTTTTGTACAAGCCTTGCCGGCAAGGCATGTAACCCTTTGTACAAAGCCAGGCGCAGACCCTGAGCATAAATAAATGAAGCGCTGGCGCCTTAAGTTTTAGCATGCATGCTAGGTTGAGTCCCTCCCTCGGTTAGGGTTGATAGTGCTTAGCGGCGACTAACCCCTAGCATATGAGGTCGAGTATGCATCTTTATGTTCTTTCCCGTCCTTTTTAGGTTCACAGGATGCATGAACATCTCTGCTGGGCTGTTTGGAGGAAAGAGGACAGGCCGACGTCCCGACCCCGGCAAGCCAAGGTTGCCGGGGGCTGCAGACCCAAAGGTCCGACCGCAACAAGCCAAGGTCGCCGGGGGCTGCTGAACCAGATAAGTCTTTTATCCCCTAGTATGCATTCTAGTACGTAATTGGGACGTATGAAACCTCATTTATTCCTAGACCACCGTGCTCCCCTTTTCCTGTACCCAAGAATTATTCTCTGGGCCAGAACTTGGTTGTAGTGCAGTAGCAAGGAAGTAAACGAGAGGCCTAGACCTATTTCACTCCTGCCTCCGCCGAAAGCGTGAGTGTGGTCATGATTGAAGTAGGGAAACGGCAAGGCCTGTTGCCGGGCGTCGATGTTTATCTTAAAAATAACAAGGATTCGCTCCTTGGCGCGGGTCTCACTCACGCACAAAGAACCCGACAGGCCCCCTTTTTCATTAATACGTTCCTAACAGGTACAGTTCGTACAGAACGTAGGCGTGAGCCAGGGGATTCCAAGATTTAAATTTTACAAAGGCCCATATGCTTAAAGACTAAAAAGAGATAAGGTGCCCGTAATCCCTTTCTTGTCCCTCTCCTCAGGAACCGGAACAAGATAATGGGAGGGCAAAAAGAACGCCTAGGCGAGGCACGAGCAGCAGAAGGCGCCAGGAGAGCATCCCGGTGGCCGCCCCAAAGAGAGCCTGGTGATGATGATGACAGGAGAAGAGCTGGAAGACGAGGCAGCGGGCCGGCAATACGCGATGAAGGCATCGATGCCCGCGCACTCCGACTTGACGGCCCGCCACCCGCCTTCTTCGTCTTCTCCGGCCTCCCAAACCAGCCGCCCAAGGAGGCGACCCCGAGAAGTTCAAGGAGCTGGCGATGCAGATGGAGGTGATGCCGGCGTCGCCTTGGACGGCGCATCCGACACCTAGTCGGACCCGTCATCCTCCCGCCTGCTACCCTCGTCGTCGCTGTCGCTGTCCTCCTCATCACTCTCGCTCGAGGAAGAATCTTCATCATCGGAGGAGCTCTCCACGCAGCACTTTAGGCGAGTTCCCATGTCCCCAAAAACCTTGATGGAGAGCAGGCCGTTCTCCATTAATTTGAAGTAGAGAACGAGCCCCTCCGTCAGGCTATGGACGCGAGCGAAGGTCTTCCATCCGCAACGAAGATACATGACGTGAGGGGCGGGAAAGTCGACGTCGACCCGCGTGCCGCCGTTTCCGCAGCCCCTCATGTGCAACCTCAGGGTCTGCGGCGGGTCGAGCTCCATCTCTCGAGCAAATGGAGTGGGAAGACGAAGACGGCGGCGCACCGGCTGGTGCAGCCTGATGAAGAACTCGCGAGGCTGATCCCCGACGTGGCCCTCCATCGAAGGAGGGGCTGCTGGTGGAGGCGAGGTCGATGCGCCGCCCCGTCCTCCTCTTTCCCGAGCACCACAACGACCTCGCCCTCGCCCCCTCCCCCTTCCTCTCGTGGCCGGCTCCGCCACCACGAGCTCTTGCGGAGGAGGGGCACGCTGTCGAGCGGAAACCCTCGACGCTACCGTGGAAGCACCACCGCGCTCTCCCGCCATAGCAGAGGAAAGAAAGGAGCCAAGATGGGAAGAGATGGATGATGAAGGATTGAGGGATGCCGCCCCCTCCCCATCTTATAAAGGGGCGGGGTCGGGACTCAGCCGCAAGGAATCCGGACCGACCCGCGGCCCCAATCAGCGATGCCCGGCCCCCCGCCCCGGCGTAGAAACCCACGTGTCCTGCGTCCGCTGCCTGCCCTTCTGACGCACGGGGGACACATGGCGAACGAGTCAGGGCTCGAATGGCAAGTGGAGCGGCCGTTTCGCGCCCCGTGATCAGGAAGGCGTGGGAATCATAATGACCACGCCCCAGGTCCACTTAGTAAATGAGCCGCGCCTCTGCGGCTTCCTCTAATTTAGGAGGAAGACGCGAACCACCTCTTTACTGTTTGGCCCGTGGGATGACGCGAGCAGGCCACGATCGCCCTACGCATGACCCCCACGTCACGCATTCAACATGGGTCGTGGGGGAGAACAACGAGCGAAAAAGCTACTGCAGTAAGAAGGATTCGGCCCCGCCTACCCGCGCACCGTTCTGGGCCCAGCCCAAAAACGGGTCGCGCTTATGTGTGGCCCAGGCCCGGGGGCTCCTGTCGGTGTACAAAGATAGGGGCTCTCCTTTGTACCCCTTACTTATGCACGGGCAGTCAGAGCCGCACTTGCTGCCACACCTAACATGGCAAGGGAGGGAGGCCGAAGCACAAGGCCAACAAAAACAACGCCAAGACCAAGGACACAAAGAGCAGAGGGACGAAGCAGGTTCCCTCGGCAAGACCCTTGCCGGGGCAGCCTCAGCAGCCCCGGCAAGAGCCTTGCCGGGGCAGCTCGCCCAACACCAGCGGGGCGCGCCACCCATGAGCCCACGGCTTCCAACATAACCAACCACAACGGGACGAAGGCTCGGGAGGCGCCTCCATGGTGGCATGCAGATCTTTGTCAAGATCATAGACACACAAGTTCAGATGAGGACTAGAAGACGACGATCCTTGGCAAGATCCTTGCCGAGGAGTTCCACAAGACCCCCGGCGAGATCCTTGCCGGGGACAACCATGCTACCGCGGCAAGACCCTTCCCGGGGCCCCAGCAAGACCCTTGCCGAGGGTGCCTGCGGGTCCACAGCTAGGCCCGCATCAAGCAAGACTCCGCCGCCGTTCGCATGCAGTTGCCAGCCCAACCAGCTTAGCAGGCACCCGCGTGGCAACATGCGGCTTCCAGGCCAACTCAGCAAGCACCTGCGTGGTGGCATGCAGATCTTCGTGAAGGCCCTGCCACCACGCCACCTCAGCAGCCTGCCTACCTACATGGCACTGCACACATCGCTAGCCTGGGCGCGTGTCGAAGCGAGGCGGAGCGGCGACGGACGGGCCGGGCCTCGTTCCCGTCCCCGATAAAGCTAATGGACACCTAAGTAGCGCATTTAATGTGCTTTGTCCCGTAATGCCGGGCGATAAGCTCGCGCACTGTACAGCTTTCCACCTCCTGTGTGCCACTGTGGCAACCCCTTTTCGACTATAAAGGAGGCCCGAGGCATACTGGAGGGGGATTTGGCTCTTTGGAACTACGTAGCCACCGTAGCTAGTTCGAGAGCTCAAGAACACTCTGAAGTACACCAACGCAGGACTAGGGTATTACGCATCCTCGCGGCCCGAACCTGGGTAAACGATCTTTGTGCTAGCTCCTAAACCTGCTCTTCTCACAACCCCGCGCCCGCCAACCATAGAAGGGATTCCAGTGATCCCGTAGGTGTCGTTTCCCCGACATTGGACAAGATGGATTGCAATCAATATCAAGAACAATAAAATCTATGGGCACATAATTCCTATTTGCAAGAACATCATTAATTCTTCCCATAGACTTTTTAATAGTAGAATCCGCCAAGTGCAAATTCAAAGAACATGATTCAATATCGGTAAGACCAAGCACATCACATAAAGATTTCGGAATTGTAGAAACACTAGCACCCAAGTCACACAAAGCAAAACACTCATAATTTTTAATCTTGACTTTGATAGTAGGTTCCTGTTCATCATGCAATTTTCTAGGAATTGAAACTTCTAATTCCAATTTTTCTTCTAAAGCTTTAATCATAGCATCAACAATATGTTTATTAAAAGCTATGTTTTGTTCATAAGCATGGGGTAAATTTATCATGGATTGCACAAAGAAATATAATCGATTAAAGAGCAACTATCATAATTAAAGTCTTGTAATCCAAAAGAGTGGGTACATCACTAGTTAAAGTTTTGACCTCTTCAAACCCACTTTTATCAATTTTCTCAACAAGATTTTCACCCTCCAAAATATCGGGACGCCTTCTAGCTAAAGTTGACTCTTCTCCAGTCCCTTTTTCATCAATTTTAATTTTACTAAACAAGGAATCAATAGGAGAAACACCAATCATTTTAAGATCTTCATCACTTTTATCTTATAGCGAGATTGGTTTAGCGGCCATTTGATTTACTAGGGTAGCTTGTGCATCGGATATTTTTCCTAGCAAACTATCAGCAAAGGCATACTTAGATTGGAGATTGCAAACTTCTCTACTAACATCATCAAGTTGTTTTGTTATAGCATCTAGCACAACAGA
Source organism: Triticum aestivum (assembly GCF_018294505.1). Lineage (NCBI taxonomy): Eukaryota > Viridiplantae > Streptophyta > Magnoliopsida > Poales > Poaceae > Triticum > Triticum aestivum. The sequence continues at coordinate 140,002,719 of NC_057796.1, read as the reverse complement.
GTGCTCCTTGAGTTCTTCAGTAAAATACTTATTATGCTCAAATTGTGTAGTCATATATTCCTTAGTACTTTTCTCAATTTCAAGAAAAATGTTGGGGTAAGGAACATCATAATATTTTCTTTGAGGCATCATGACTACGCAAACAAGAACGCATTCAAAAACTGATCCGGCAAGAAAACGACGATCGAAAAAGAGGGGTGAATAAAACGACAAATTTTTGTGAAGTCGGGGAGAGGAAAACGAGAGGCAAATGGCAAATAATGTAAATTGCAGGGAGATGAGATTTGTGATCAGGAACCTGGTATATGTTGAAGATCGTCCCCGGCAACGACGCCAGAAATTCCTTTTGATGCGGCTCGAAGCTACGTCGGTATTTCCCCAAAGAGGAAGGGGTGAGGCAGCACAACAGCGGTAGGTATTTCCCTCAGTGATGAAACCAAGGTTATCGAACCAGTAGGAGAACCAAGAAACACAACGTAAACAACACCTGCACAAAAATAACAACCACTCGCAACCCGACGTGTTAAAGGGGTTGTCAATCCCTTTCGGGTAACGGTGCCAGAAATTGGCACGACGGACGTGAATAAATTGTAGTGGATTGATAGATTGAACGCCGTAAAATATATGAGAATAAAACGCAGCAAGGTATTTTTGTATTTTTGGTTTAATAGATCTAAAAATGAAAGGCAAATAAAATAGATCGCGAAGGCAAATAATATTAGAAAGAGACCCGGGGGCCGTAGGTTTCACTAGTGGCTTCTCTCGAGAAAAATAGAAAACGGTGGGTGAACAAATTACTTTTGGGCAATTGATAGAACTTCAAACAATCATGACGATATCCAGGCAATGATCATTACATAGGCATCACGTCCAAGATTAGTAGACCGACTCCTGCCTGCATCTACTACTATTACTCCACACATCGACCGCTATCCAACATGCATCTAGTGTATTGAGTTCACGGAGAAACAGAGTAATGCAATAAGAACGATGACATGATCTATCTATGTAGAGATAGACCCCATCGTATATCCTTAGTAGCAATGATACATACGTGTCGGTTCCCCTTCTGTCACTAGGATCAAGCACCATAAGATCGAACCCACTACAAAGCACCTCTTCCCATTACAAGATAAATAGATCAAGTTGGCCAAACAAAACCCAAATATCGGAGAAGAAATACGAGGCTATAAGCAATCACGCATAAAAGAGATCAAAGAAACTCAAATAACTTTCATGGATATAAAAAGATAGATCTGATCATAAACTCAAAGTTCATCCGATCCCAACAAACACACCGCAAAAAGAGTTACATCATATGGATCTCCAAGAGACCATTGTATTGAGAATTCAGCGAGAGAGAGGAAGCCATCTAGCTACTAACTACGGACCCGAAGGTCTACCAAGAAATACTCACGCATCATCGGAGAGGAACCAATGGAAGTGGTGAACCCCTCCATCATGGTGTCTAGATTGGATCTGTTGGTTCTGGACTCTACGGCGGCTGGAATAGATTTTCGTTGACTCCCCTAGGGTTTCTGGAATATTGGGGTATTTATAGCAAAGAGGCGGTCCGGGGGCACCAGATGTGGGCACAACCCACCAGGGCGCGCCTGGGCCTCCTGGCACCCCCTGGTGGGTTGTGCTCCCCTCGGAGCACCCCCAGGCGCAACCTTGGTCCATTGGGTGTCTTCTGGTCCAAAAAAAATCTCCGTAAAGTTTAGTTGCATTTGGACTCCGCTTGGTATTGATTTCCTGCGATGTAAAAAACATGCAGAATATAGCAACTAGCACTTGGCACTATGTCAATAGGTTAGTACCAAAAAATGATATAAAATGACTATAAAATGATTATGAAACATCCAAGATTGATAATATAAGAGCATGGAACAATAAAAAATTATAGATACGTTAGAGACGTATCAGTATTCCTTCACACCAGCCTTGGTGTACAACTGCCTAAGATGGTAGTTGTGTTTCTTTATGCTATATGTCAATGAACATGACCATAAATTTTCATCAAAGAATTTCCCTCTAAACTTCTTTGAGAAATTTGATGCCAAATGCCTCATGCATTCTCTATGCTCCACTCCTGGGAACATAGCTTGTACTGCAGTCTCTAGTCCTTTGCGTGCTTCTGTGTGGATAACAAGACCTGGTGGGTGTCCTATAAGCTTTCTTAAATTCTTGAAAAACCAAGTCCAACTCTCTATGTTTTCAATCTCTAGAACTCCATATGCAACTAGGAAGATCCAATTTCAAGCACTCTCCTAAAGCACTCTTTAGTAGTTGCAAGCATCCAAAACACATGCAGTAACTAGTTGCCCTCTAAATCTGCCATTTAATGCAGTGGCATCTACTGCAAGATAAGGCCTACATCCATTCAAAAAACCTAGCCAAGATGCTTTGAAAGAAACAAACACTCTCCTAAAGCACTCTTTCTATCTAGTTTTCCCATTTATTTTCTACTCTACAGTGTGTTTATAAATGTGTACTACAGTACCAGGAGATGCTTTCTCCACCTCTGCGTTGAAAGTGTACAACAACTGGAAATTGTAAGTCCACTTACCATAGATATTGTCAAGTGCCATTTGCTTCCCATAGATAACTCTCATGTATGGAACTGCCAGGCCATACTTCTTCAGTTTTTTTGTAGTTGTGTTGGACCCACTTCCGAATCCTCTAAAACCCAGTTCTTCACTTCATCAACCACCCATCCGCTCTTAGCTGACCTCAATCTTTGCCTCCTGCTGACACTTGGACATGTATGAGCAGTTTTGTTCACCTTAACCTGCATACATGAAAATCCAAACATATGTCAGAATGTGATGTGGTTCAACAAACAAAATGTGACTTACTACACATGCACTATTAGTAGCTAAAGTTAATACCTGAAACAGTGTGATATGTCTCATTAAGGAGGCATGCTTCCTCCATTGACACCTCTTATAGGCACAATGTACTATCAACCTAGTACTGTCACTCTTGTATATCACAAATTCACTTTGAGTTTTTATTGAGAAAGTTGCAACGGCATTCCTACAGTCTAAAGCACCGAAAAAAGAGTTCCCTCTTTTAAAGAAGGATCATCTCTATTTCATTGCACATATGGTCTTTTCTCATCAGATGTCTTAGAATATCCCATTTCCATGTCCTCCTCCTTCTCATCTTCACCTGCCTCAGCAAACATGCCTTCTAGTGATGGAACATAATCGTCATCCCCCTCATCTTTCTCCTTGCCCTTCTTCCTTGTAACAAACTGTGGAAATAGCCTTTCATCCGCATCATCAATAGGCCAATCATCAGGTAGTCCCTCTTCAATGTAGGGATCATCAAAATATCTGCTATTAGTGGGACCTGCATGCCTAGGAACTTATTCAGTAGGTGTTCCTTGTACCTTCATTGAGTTGGCTGCTGCTTCTGTAACTCTACTCTGAGCTACTTTTTTTGTCCCTGGATTGGCTGCTCCCACCTCTACCTCTAGAACTACACTATGATCATGTTTCTCTGCTCTCTAGCTGTCCACTTTTCCTTTGTATGACACTGATTCAAGTTTGGCAAGGAAAGAATCATGTATTGCAAAAATGATCCTCAGCTCATCATCACACTGGACAGGGACCCAAGCTGATTTATCAATGTCATAATACCTGAATTCCACTGCATCATGTTCCCCATGGATATTTAGTGCATATGGAAGATCTAAACTAGTTAAACTTCCATTCACTGTCTGCAACAAAAGGAAATGAGAAGCCTGTATTGGCTGCTTTTGTTCCAACATGACCTAGCAGTGTGGTTTCCATTCTACATTCCATCCCAATTGCTCTATCGGGATCAATCCTATGATAACCATGGAAAACACAAATAGGAACAAATGCCATGAGCAGTATGAAGTAGGTCAATAGATTAAACTACAAGGACTAATCCAACTACGAACGCCATGAGGATGCGGCAGATTTGAAATAAAAAACTTACCCTGCCGAAGAATGCCCCCAAAGAATTCTTCTCTGGCAGTAGTGTGCTCCATGGTTGGCTGCCACCACCAAGACCACTGTTGCCCTCCATCACCTGGCCCTGATCCGTCCTTCCAGCCATAGCAGGTGCACCATGAATCAGATTTGAAGCTCCACCACGGCCGCCATCAGTCGAACGAGCCTTGCTCAATGGGGATCGAGCGAGCTAGGGTTAGGGTTACGGCGCGAGGCGAAGCGATTTGGGGGAGAGAGTGAGAGCATGTGGCTCGGGCGAGAGAGTGTGAGGGAGAGAAAGTGAGTCGGCAAATGGGGCCCAGCCGTAAGGACGAAGGGGCAAAAATGTCAAAGAAACGGCCGGTTAGCGGTCAAATAGCCTTGACTGGACATAAACGCCATGGAAGGGCATTTATATAAGTGCAGATGACGGCAGAGGGCAAATTTGAGAAGCCTTGAAAATTAGGGGCAAATATGAGTGGTGGGTTCCACTTAGGGTCACATATGTAAAATTAGGGGCAAATATGAGTGGTGGGTTCCAAGAAGAAGATACCAGAGTCACGGAGGACTCTATCTCCACTGACGATAAGTCGACTATGATTCGTAACTCTAGGCCCCGAGTACATTATATAAGCCCAGGGGCTAATTCATCGATAGTACACACACACACATACACAATACCTTGGTATTCACGTGTAATTTGTACACACCCCAACACAAATATACACTACATAGGGTATTTCCTCGACCGCAAAGGCCTGGACATTGGTAAAACTTTGCCTCTTATTACCATCTAGCCTAATCGTGAGGGATATCCTACCGAATGATCTGATGGAATCATATCCGCCAACTAATAAGAGAGAGAGGGGGGCAATGTGTGCGAGAGAGGCCTAAAGAGAGTGTGTGTGCGGGAAACACGTAGGGAGATATATGTCTAGAGAGAGGGCTAACAGGGACCGTGCGTTCGTATGCATGTGAGAGAAATAGTGTTTCTGACTGAGATTAGTGAAAAGAGTCGTAGATAGTAGTAAGAGAGAGAGGGAGAGGGAGATATATAGAGAGTGTGTGCGTGAGACACCCCGAGAGAGAGTGTGAGCATGTGTGAGAGAGAAATGCGGATGTATATAAAGTGTGTGCGCTTATATGTCAGATAGAGAGATAGCACGTGTGTGAGGAGGGGCCGAGGCATAGTGCATCTACGAGTAAAAGATGGTTCTACGCATCAACTTAAATATAAATTGTATTAAAAAAATTGGATGGGATCATGAATTTTGCAATTTGTGTATGAACGAACACTAGTCTATCAAACACCCATACTCTATTGAATTCGAGCATGTGTACAGGTTTATTTCACATTATTGATCCATAGAGTGAGAGTGGTTTGAAATCCAGACAATGCATGGCTTTTGCAATTCACATATAAATATGAGTGCACTTTGTGTTGTCAGTGTCAAGCACTTTATACATTTGTCATATACATGGAGACATTCCACATTGCTAGCTACAAACTAGAATACATGTTGAATTTAACATAAAAGTGGTTTTGAAGATTCAAATTCATAGGAAGTGCATTCAACTATTTGAATGCGAGATAATGACATTTGTAAATCACATCTAAAAGGGGGCATCAATCGTTGTTTTGTGTTTGAACATGCTATATATTCATACGCATGTCTAACTATTTTATTGCAACCAAGGAGATTATATCTGTAAGCATGCATGAATTGAGCTAAGCTGCAAAAAAATTAATATATACTCGTGTATAAAGTAGATTCAAATTTACCCCCTCCATTCCAAAATAATTGTAGTTTTAGGATTATCAAGAGTCAAGATTTTAAAGTTTGACAAATCCTAAAAGTTCAATTCAAGAGAATTGTAAACGTTAATGCTTCTGCTCCCAAATATTGAACGAAGTGCCAAACAAGCCTCTCGTCACCCGAAACCACGCGAGACCAATGTTTGGTGGTTGGAAATTACTATCCCGACTCTGACCCGTGTAGCCTATTGGCCTGGCGTTCAAAGGTCTAAACCGGGGTAGGTTTGTAACTTCACCAAGGCGCCAGTCAACCGCCTCCAAAAAAATATTCATACATCATGGGCGCGTCAACACCCATGTGCTCGGCCATAATCGTTCCCGCCCAGTATTTGGGACACCTGAGATTACTGTCCTATCCCCGACCCACAATATGTTTGAAATTTTAGATGTGGGCAAAGTTTGTAACTTTCCCCAAATTTCAAACAAGCACGTACCAAACCGAAACATTCATACTCCATGGGCGCCAAAACGCCCTCTCCACGAGCCACGAAACCCCAGCCTCCTTTGTCCTCCACCCCATCGCGCCCAATCCACCGCCACACTACTCCATCATGCCGGAGCTGGTACCCCACGTCGTCGTCCACCGCAACCGCAACCGCAACCGCAACACCCTCAATGACTTTGCAGCTAAAGCCGAGGCAGAGCTTCCTCCACAACACCGACGTGCGACGTACCCGAACCACTTCGACCACGCTGTGCTGCGCCTCACCGCTGTCGCAACCGTCCACCGCACCAGACCTGTTCCCATTCCGCTGTCATTCGTTGCCTCAAATATGCTTCCACACCGCCGAGAGACGGCAACCGCACCACACTCAACAACTTGGCAATGGGTTCATCCAGGGCTCAACTGCCCTGAACAACATCTTGTTTCCACCGAACCACAAGAAGATCGTCGAAAAAATAAAAGGAGGACACATCACTGCCAGCCGAAAATGGTACTCCTTTTCCCTTATTCATGAAAATCTCACGTCTCTGCTTACACGGTATTCATCCCACAAAAGAAACTAGTCGACCGCTTCTTACTGCACCTTCTTCGTGATACTAAATGTTCCAAGTAACTCGCCATTCACAAGATTTCCCCCCATTTACTATTTCACCTTAGCTAGAGGTCCATTCCCGCCTGGATTTCAATTGTCATTTGATTCCCAATTAAAAGAAGTAGCACCCACTGAGGCGCACGGAGCACCTAGTCCGCCTGTTCACCGTGGAAGCGATGCATGAGTGTCTATCTTAGGGGCGTGGGGCGCAGGAGCTGCTGCCGCATGATCTGGCGGTTGGTGGGGCTTAAAGGGATGGCCAGGGGACAGTGCCAAACATGGCTGTGGGGTGAGGTCGAGGGGAGGGGAGGGCGAGACAGGGGACTAGGCCGGTGGTCGCTTGCGGTTCAAGGAAGATCGTCAACACTGACTAGCTGAAGGTAGATGAAGGCCATCTGTCCGTTCTTTGTACATCGGACGGTGTAGAAAAATTGGACTGGCCTATTTGTTTTCATTCGACTATTATTTTCATAGGACCACACTTGGTGCTTTGCCGGAGGATTACCTGCACTTGCAAACCATCCCCGTGCTCAGATTCAAAATCCTATAATCTAATTTCGTGTGCCATGCATTTCTAGAGCTATCATATGTGTGCCTTCATTTATTTTTGACCAACATACTATCTGCTACATTTGCAGTGTCCTACTTGTGCACACACTTCACCCCTACTCACACTATTGTTTTTTATGCATGGGTATCTCAGACTCTGGCGCACTGTTGTCAAATTCACAAAAGAAAAGACAGAAGTGGCTCCAGTCTAATTCGTTGATAAGTGATACGTCTCCAATGTATCTATAATTTTTGCTTGTTCCATGTTGTTATATTATCATTCTTGGACGTTTTACCATCATTTTATAGCAATTTTATATCATTTTTTGGGACTAACCTATTGACAAGTTCCCAGTGCCAGTTGTTGCCTTTTGCTTGTTTTTTACTTCGCAGAATATCAGTATAAAACGGAGTCCAAACGCACCGAAAGTTTTTGGAGAATTTTTCTGGACCAAAAGACACCTAGTGGGCCAAGAAAGTACCAGAGGGGAGGCCCGTGGGGAGAACTACCCACCAGGGCGCGCCCAGGGAGGTTGTGCCCCCACGGAGACCTCCTGCACCGCCTGTTTGCCCTATAAATTCCCAAATATTCCAGAAACCCTAGGGGAGTGGACGAAACACAATTCCAGCCGCCGCAAGTTCCAGAACCACTAGATCCAATCTAACACCATCACGGAGGGGTTCATCATCCTTATCGGTGCCTATTCAACGATGCGTGAGTAGTCCACCCTAGACCTACGGGTCCGTAGGCAGTAGTTGGATGGCTTCCTCTCTCTCTTTTGATTTGCAATACAATGGTCTCTTGGGGATCTATTTGGTGTAATTCTTTTTGCAGTGTGTTTGTTGGGATCCGATGAACTTTGTGTTTATGATCAGATCTATATTCATGAATATTATTTGAGTCTTATTTTGATATCTTATATGCATAATTATTTATAGCCTCATATTTCTTCTTCGAATCTTTGGTTTAGTTATCGATTTTTCTTGCCATGGGAAGAGGTGCTTTGTGATGGGTTCGATCTTGCGGTGTTGTTTCCCAGTGACAGAAGGGGCAACAAGACACGCATGTATTGTTGCTATTAAGGAGAACAAGATGGGGTCTATTCCTACATGAATAGATCTCGTCTACATCATGTCATCGTTCTTATTGCATTACTCCGTTTCTCCATGTACTTAATACACTAGATGCATGTTGGATAGCGGTCGATGTGTGGAGTAATAGTAGTAGATGAAGGCAGGAGTCAGTCTAGTAATCTTGGACGAGATGCCTATATATTGGTCATTGCCTTGGATATCGTCATAATTATTCGATGTTCTATCAATTTCCCAACAGTAATTCGTTTACCCACCGTGTGCTATTTCTCGAGAGAAGCCACTAGTGAAATCTACGACCCCCGGGTCTATTCTTTATCATATTTGCTTTGAGATCTATTTTTATTCTTTTTTATTTTCAGATCTATTATTCCAAAAGCCCAAAAATACCTTGCTGCACTTTTTATTCGCATCTTTTATTTCATGTGTTATCGAGAGCTATTTATCCAATCTACCACAAATTTATCTATCTTTTTACCGTGGAGGGATTGACAACCCTTCTTATGCGTCGGGTTGCAAGTTTTTGTTCTTTGTTTGCAGGTAACGTTTACATAGTGTTGCTTGGTTCTCCTACTAGATTGATACCTTGGTTTTACAACTGAGGGGAAATACCTACCGTAGCTATACTGCATCATCCCTTCCTCTTTGGGGAAATACCGACGTAGTTTCAAGCGACATCAAAAGGAATTTCTAGCGCCGTTGATGGGGATACATCATCAACATCCATCAGGTTCCTAACCACAAATCTCATCTCCTTGCAATTTACATTATTTGCCATTTGCCTCTCATTTTCATCTCCCCCACTTCACAAAAAATTGCCTTTTTATTCGCCCTCTTTTTCGTTCACCGTTTTCTCATCAGATATATCTTTTTGTTTGCGTGGTTACGATGTCTCAAGAAAATACCAAATTGTGTGATTTTTCCAATATGAATAATAATGATTTTATTAACACTCCGATTGCTCCTCCCGCCACTAGTGCGGAGTCTTGTGATATTAATGCTGCTTTGTTGAATCTTGTGATGAAAGATCTGTTTTCCGGCACTTCCTAATGAGGATGACGCGTCCCATCTAAACATATTCCTAGAATTGTGTGATATGCAAAAGAAGAAAGATGCGGACAATGATATTGTGAAGTTGAAATTATTTCCTTTCTCTTTGAGGGATCGTGCAAAAATTTGGTTTTCTTGTTTGCCTCGCAATAGTATCGATTCTTGGGATAAGTGTAAGGATGCTTTTATTACTAAGTATTTTCCGCTTGCGAAAATTATTTCCCTTAGAACTCAAATCATGAATTTTAAGCAACTTGAGCATGAACATGTTGCACAATCTTGGTAAAGAATGAAATTAATGCTAAGAAATTGTCCTACGCATGGTCTAAATCTTTGGATGATCATACAAATTTTTTATGTGGGATTGAATTCCGTTTCTAGACATCTTTTAGATTCCGCCGCGGGTGGTACTTTTATGGAAATTACTTTGGGTGAAGCTACTGAATTACTTGATAATATTATGGCAAATTATTCACAATGGCATACTGAAAGAGCTTCTACTAGTAAAAAAGTTAATTCTGTTGAAGAAATTTCTACTTTGAGTGAAAAAGTTGATGTTCTTATGAAATTGGTTGCTAGTAAAAGTGCTCCTATTGATCTTAATGATGTGCCTTTGTCTACTTTGATTGAGCAAAATAGTGATCTTGTAGATGTGAATTTTGTCTCGCGAAACAATTTTAATAACAGTGCTTATAGAGGTAATTTTAATCCTAGGCCTTTCCCTGGAAATTCCTCTAATAATTATGGTAATTCCTCTTGCAATAATAATAGGAACCCCTCTGATCTTGAGAATAATATTAAAGAATTTATTAATGCTCAAAAAGTTTTCAATACTACGATAGATGAAAAATTGATTAAATTTGAGGATATGTCTTGAAGCATTGATAGAATTTTGCATGATGTAGAAAATATCAAGATTAATAATTTTCAACCTAAGGTTGATATCAATGAATCAATTAAAGCTTTGTATGTTTCTATGGATGAAAGTAAGAAAAGAACTGCTACGCTTAGAGCTAAAAGAGAAATCTTAGAAAGAGCGTTTTCTAGCGATTGCTTTCATAAAAATGATGAAGGTCTTAAAATGATTGGTGTTTCTTCTATTTATTCCTTGTTTAGTAAAATTAAAATTGATGATAAAGGGACTGAATAAGAGTCAACTTTAGTTAGAAGGCGTCTCGATAATTCGGAGGGTGGAAACCTTGATGAAAAAATTGCTAAAAGTGGGTTTGGAGATGTCAAAACTTTAACTAGTGATGTGCCCACTCTTTTGGATTACAAAGATTTTAATTATGATAATTGCTCTTTGATTGATTGTATTTGTTTGTTGCAATTCATGATAAATTCACCTCATGCCTGTAAACAAAATAAAGCTTTTACTAAACATATCGTAGATGCCGTGATGAAAGCTTTAGAAGAAAAGTTGGAATTAGAAATCTCAATTCCTAGAAAATTATATGATGAGTGGGAACCTACCATTAGAGTCAAGATTAAAAATTCTGAGTGTTTTGCTTTATGTGATTTGGGTGCTAGTGTTTCCACAAGTCCGAAATCTTTATGTGATGTGCTTGATCTTACCGATATTGAAGAATGTTCTCTTAATTTGCACTTGGCGGATTCTACTATTAAAAAGCCTTTGGGAAGAATAAATGATGTTCTTATTCTTGCAAATAGGAACTATGTGCCAGCAGATTTTATTGTTCTTGATATTTATTGTAATCCGTCTTGTCCTACCATACTTGGTAGACCATTTTTACGCACTATAGGTGCCGTGATTGATATGAAAGAAGGGAATATTAAATTTCATTTCAATTTCCACTAAGTAAGGGTATGGAACACTTCCCTAGTACAAGAATTAAGACACCATATGAATCAATCATGAGTGAATCCTATGGATAAAAAACTAAAGATGACAATACTTGAATCTATGCATTATGCCTAGCTAGGGGCATAAAACAATAGCGCTTGTTGAGAGGCAACCCAATGAATAAAATTTATTTTTGCCTTTTTCTTTCTGTTTTTGAGTGTTTGCGCAATTATGCTACAATTATGATTGAGTTTATCATGTTTTAATTATAGTTTGTGCCAAGTAAAGCCTTTGGGATTATGTTTGATGATAGTTGATTTGATCTTGTCGGAAAACAGAAACTTTTGCGTCCAGTAAAATAATTTTAGTAAATCACAGAAGCGACGAAAAATTCTGAATTTTTATACAAGATTTATATACAAATTTCCTACATTTACCTATTTTTTCAGAATTTTTGGAGTTAAATAAGTATGGTAGAAGTCCAGATTACTACAGACTATTCTGTTTTGACAGATTTCGTTTTCGTTGCGTTGTGTGCTTATTTTGATGAATCTATGGATTGTATCGGGGGGTATAATCCATGGTAAAATTGGAATAAGTAGATATAATTAAATAATAAAATATGAATGGGTTTGCAACAGTATTTAGAGTGGTGATTTGCTTTATTATACTAACGGACCTCACGAAGGTTTTGTTAAGTTTTGTGTGATTGAAGTTTTCAAGTTTTAGCTAGGTGAGATCGCGATGGATGAAGGAATAAGGAGTGAAAAGAGCCTAAGCTTGGGGATGCCCCATGGAACCCCAAGTTAATATTCAAGGAGAACCAAGCAACTAAGCTTGGGGATGCCCCGGAAGGCACCCCCTCTTTCTTCTAACGACCATCGATATTTTACTTGGAGCTATATTTTTATTCATCACATATCATGAGTTTTGCTTGGAGCGTCTTGTATTATATGTGTCTTTGCTTGTTTTGTTTTTTTAGTTTGTGTCATCTATCGTTGCTGAACACACCTATTTGAGAAAGCCAAAATTATGCTATGATTTGTTAAAATTGCTCTTTATGCTTCACTTAAATATTTTGAGCTATGGAATTGCTCTAGTGCTTAACTTATATCTTTTTTAGCATGGTGTGCTTTAATATTTTTGGAGAAATACTCCCATGCTTCACTTAGATTTATTTGAGAGTTAGTAAATTTTTGAAGAAATTCTCTCATGCTTCACTTATATTATTTGAGAGATGAAATTTTTATGCTAATGTTCTTCACTTAAATTTGTTTGAGCTCATCAAAAGCAATTGCAACATATGAAATTAGTCCCAAAGTGATAGATATTCAAGAGGGATATAATAAAAACTTTCATGAAGATAAATAAACTTGATTCTTTGTAATAGTTTTGAGATATGATGATAGTGATATGTGAGTCATGTTGGTGAGTAATTATGCTTTAGTAAGAATATTGGTGTTAAGGTTTGTGATTCCCTATGCAATCACGAAAGTCAATAGTTATGCAATGAAATTGCATCCTATTTGTGGTGCATCATTCGGTCTTAGTTATGCTTAATGCTCGCTTATGTGAATTTTTGTTTCTTGGTTGGTTGCTTCTCAATCTTTTTGCTAGACTCCACTTGTACTAAGTAGAAATACTACTCGTGCATCCAAAATCCTTAAAACCAGTTTTGCTATATGAGTCCACCATACCTACGTATATGCGGTATTGCCATGCCTTCTAAGCAAATTTGTATGTGCCATCTCTAAATTTTAAAAATGAATTTCCTTTTTGTGTGCTCGTACCGCTCATGAAGCGGCAGGGGGTGGCCAATATTTTCCATGCTAGATGTGTTATTATCAAGATGAGTGTTTACTCACTTGTCATTGCACGAGAGTACAGTTGTAATAGGGATCCCCAGCCCCAAAATGAAAAATAAATTTACTTTATGTTGTCAAATAATAAATTCCTTGGAAAGTGTTGGTATGGAAGGCACCTGTGGATACGGCTAGCCATGGATTGTGAAAGAATGGTGGAAAAAGGAATAAACTTTATTTTATGTTTGGAACCGCCTATGATATATCTAGCATGGAAAGTGTTGGGAATTACTTAGTCGTTTTCGTTGACGGAAAAAGGAACTACTTAACTTATATCTTTTGGAGCATGCTGATATGTCTCCAACGTATCTATAATTTTTGCTTGTTCCATGCTATTATATTATCATTCTTGGATGTTTTACCATCATTTTATAGCAACTTTATATCATTTTTTGGGACTAACCTATTGACAATTTCCCAGTGCCAGTTGTTGTTTTTTGCTTCGTAGAATATCAGTACCAAATGGAGTCCAAACGCAGTGAAAGTTTTTGGCGAATTTTTCCGGACCAGAAGACACCTAGTGGGCCAAGAAAGTACCAGAGGGGACCCCCGTGGGGAGAACAACCCACCAGGGCGTGCCCAGGAGCCCAGACGCGCCCAGGGGGTTGTGCCCCCACGGAGACCTCCTGCACCGCCTCTTCGCCCTATAAATTCCTAAATATTCTAGAAACCCTAGGGGAGTTGACGGAACACAATTCCAGCCGCCGCAAGTTCCAGAACCACGAGATCCAATATAACACCATCATAAAGGGGTTCATATCCTCATTGGTGCCGATCCGATGATGCGTGGGTAGTCCACCAAAGACCTACGGGTCCATAGGCAGTAGCTAGATGGCTTCCACTCTCTCTTTTGATTCTCAATACAATGGTCTGTTGGAGATCTATTTGATGTAATTCTTTTTTGCGGTGTGTTTATGGGGATCCGATGAACTTTGAGTTTATGATCAGATCTATATCCATGAATATTATTTGAGTCTTCTTTTGATCTCTTATATGCATGATTATTTATAGCCTCGTATTTATTCTTTGAATCTTTGGTTTAGCTAGGCCAACTAGATGGATTTTTCTTGCCACGGGAAGAGGTGCTTTGTGATGGGTTCGATCTTGCGGTGTTGTTTCCCAGTGACAGAAGGGGCAGCAAGACACGCATGTATCGTTGCTATTAAGGATAACAAGATGGGGGTTATTCCTACATGAATAGATCTCGTCTACATCATGTCATCATTCTTATTGCATTACTCTGTTTCTCCCTGAACTTAATACAATAGATGCATGCTCGATAGCGGTCGATGTGTGGAGTAACAATAGTAGATGCAGGCAGGAGTCGGTCTACTAATCTTGGACGTGATGCCTATATATTGATCATTGCCTTGGATATCGTCATAATTATTCAATCTTCCATCAATTGCCCAACAATAATTTGTTTACCGACCGTGTGCTATTTCTCGAGAGAAACCACTAGTGAAATATAATCTATGACCGCTGGGTCTATTCTTTATCATATTTGCTTTGAGATCTATTTTTATTCGCTTTTATTGTCAGATCTATTATTCCAAAAACCCAAAAATACCTTGCTGCACTTTTTATTTTCATATTTTATTCTGCATTTTGTCGAGAGCTATTTATCCAATCTACTACAAATTTATCTATCTTTTTACCATGGAGGGATTGACAACCCCTCTTACGCATCGGGTTGCAAGGTTTTGTTCTTTGTGTGCAGGTACTGTTTACATAGTGTTGCTTGGTTTTCCTACTGGATTGATACCTTGGTTTTACAACTGGGGTAAATACCTACCATAGTTGTACTGCATCGTCCCTTCCTCTTTGGGGAAATACCGACGCAGTTTTAAGCGATATCAATATGCCTGAAGTGTTTCAGCGCTCTAAAGGGTGCAATTTCAGCAGATGGAGAAATTAAACGTAGCTCTGTAGTTTATAATCTCAATCGCCATACACAACCATCCCGGGTGCGTGCTTTAACTTCGCGGTGTTATCTTTGGTTGCATGTTGCATATGGTGTCTAGCTTGTAATGCTTCAATTTGGTTAAACTTCATCTACTTACTTTACACATTATACCTTTGATAATGACATGCCTTCCTGTTTTTGGTACATACTACATTTATCTATTAACCATGTTCTTACATCGAACTAATGCTCTTGTGTATCCCTCGTCAATCACTTATGATGAGATAGTCACGCCAGTGGGTTACTGTGAGACACACTACTCTTTTAAAGAGTGAAGTGTCATCCTCCTCACATGGTTCTCAAGAAACAGCAAGGCTAGATGAAGATAGTCAACATAGCTTTGTAGTTGATGACCGCAATTCCCCTACATCATCATCGCAGGCGCTTTCTCTAACTTGGTAGTGGGATATGTGTTTGCATGTTGCATATGGTGTCTACCTTGTATTGCTTCTAATTAGGGTAAATTGCATCTGCTTAGTTAACACATTATAGATGTGAATATGACATGCCTTCCTGATTTTGGTACATACTACGTCTTTCTACAAATCATGTTGTTACATCAAACTACTTTTCTTGTGTATCCCGCATCAATCACTTCTGATGAGACACCTTTAACTTCACAGTGTGATATTGGTTGCATCTTGCATATCATTTCAAGCATGTACTTCCTCTAATTTGTTGAAATGCCACTTATGATGTGACACTTTTAACTTGGTAGGGTGATTTTGGTTGGATCTTTCATATGGTGTCTAGCTTGCATTGATTCTAATTTGTTAAAATGTCTTATGCTTAGCGTTTTTCTACATATTCCATCCTCCTATAATGTGGTTACCTTACAAAAAAGTAGTGTTCATTAGTATCATGCATCCACGTATTTGGAAGAGCGAATTTCATTCCTTTTTCTTTGGGTTTGACTTGACACGGCAAAATCTAAAAGGATGAATGAATAGGATGATGGTGGTCCTCTAGAGCAACCGAAACGGATGATCTCTGCAGATTCTCCTACTACTCCTATTGCAGTACAAGTTCCAAATCTCATCTCCCCTACTCCACAACCCCAGGTGCTTGCTCTAATATGGCAGTGTGATATCTGGTTGCCTGTTGCATATGGTGCCTAGCTTGTATTGCTTCTAATTTGTTAAATTGCATCTACTTAGCTTACACATTGTACATGTGAATATGATGTTAGGAAACGTAGCATGCAATTTCAAAATATTTCCTACGCTCAGGCAAGATCTATCTAGGAGCTGCATAGCAACGAGAGGGGGAGAGTGTGTCTACGTACCCTCGTAGATCGAAAGCCGAAGCATTTGACAATGTGGGTTATGTAGTCGAACTTCTTCTAGCTCCGACCTACCAAGTACCAAACATACGGCACCTCCGAGTTCTGCACACGTTCAGCGCGATGACGTCCCTCGCCTTCCTGATCCAGCAAGGTGTTGAGGAAGTATATGAGTTCCGTCAGCACGACGGCTTGGTGACAGTGATGGTGAAGTGATTCTCGCAGGGCTTCGCCTAAGCACCGCAAAACTATGACCGGGGTGTAAAATGTGGAGGGGGGCGCCGCACAGGGCTCATGATTGTTTTGTGTGTTCTAGGCGCTCCCTTCCCCACATATATATATAGGTGGGAGGGGAGGAGAGGCAGCCATGGGCCGACCCAAGTAGGATCCGAATCCTACTTGGGGTTTCCCAAGTGGGGCCCCCCGTCCTTATTTCACCGGAGAGGAAAAGGGAAGAGGGAAGGGAGGAATGGAAGGGGGGCCGAACCCCCACTTCCTTCTCCAATTTGGCCTCCTTCCTAAGGGGGTGGGTCGCCAACCCTTGTGGGCTGGTGTGCTCCCCTCTTATGGCCCATATCTTTCCCCCAGGGGTTCCGGTAACCCCTCGGTACTCTGATAAATACCCGATACTATTCGGAACACTTCTGGTGTACGAATACTACCATCCTATATATCAGTCTTTACCTCTCGACCATTTCGAGACTCCTCATCATGTTCGTGATCTCATCCGGGACTCCTAACAACATTCGGTCACCAAATCACATAACTCATATAATACTAAATCGTCATCGAACGTTAAGCGTGCGGACCCTACGGGTTCGAGAACTAGGTAGACATACCGAGACACCTCTCCGGTCAATAACCAATAGCGGAACCTGGATGCTCATATTGGCTCCTACATATTCTACAAAGATCTTTATCGGTCGAACCGTAATGACAACATACGGTATTCCCTTTGTCATCGGTATGTTACTTGCCCGAGATTCGATCGTCGGTATCCACATACCTAGTTCAATCTCGTTACCGGCAAGTCTCTTTACACGTTCCGTAATAAATCATATTGTAACTAAATCATCAGTCACTTTGCTTGCAAGGCTTCTTATGATGTGCATTACCAAGAGGGCCCAGAGATACCTCTCCAATACTCGAAGTGACAAATCCTAATCTCGATCTATGCTAACCCAACAAAAACCTTTGGAGATACCTGTAGAGCATCTTTGTAATCACCCAGTTATGTTGTGATGTTTGATAGCACACAAGGTATTCCTCCGGTCTCCGGGAGTTGCATAATCTCATAGTCGAAGGAATATGTATTTGACATGAAGAAAGCAATAGCAATAAAACTGAACGATCAATATGCTAAGCTAAGGGATGGGTCTTGTCCATCACATCATTCTCCTAATGATGTGATCCCATTCATCAAATGACAACACATGTCTATGGTTAGGAAACTTAACCATCTTTGATTAATGAGCTAGTCTAGTAGAGGTTTACTAGGCACACGATGTTTTGTCTATGTATCCGCACATGTATCAAATTTCTGGTTGGTAAAATTCCAGCATGAATAATAAACATTTATCATGATATAAGGAAATATGAAATAACACTTTATTATTGCCTCTAGGGCATATTTCCTTCAGTCTCCCACTTGCACTAGAGTCAATAATCTAGTTCACATCACGATGTGATTTAACACCAATAGTTCACATCTTTATATGATTAACACCCAAAGTTCACATCGCCATGTGACCAATACCCAAAAGGTTTACTAGATTCAATAATCTAGTTCACATCGCTATGTGATTAACACCCAAAGAGTACTAAGGTGTGATCATGTTTTGCTTGTTAGAGAAGTTTAGTCAACGGGTCTGTCACATTCAGATCCGTATATATTTTGCAAATTTCTATGTCTACAATGCTCTGCATGGAGCTACTCTAGCTAATTGCTCCCACTTTCAATATGTATCCAGATTGAGACTTAGATTCATCTGGATTGGTGTCAAAGCTTGCATCGACGTAACTCTTTTCGACGAACTCTTTATTACCTCCATAACCGAGAAACATTTCCTTAGTCCTCTTTAAGGTACCTAAGGATAATTTTGACCATTGTCGAGTGATCTACTCCTCGATCACTATTGTACCCCCTTGCCAAACTCATGGCAAGGCATACAATAGGTCTAGTACACAGCATGGCATACTTTATAGAACCTATGACTAAGGCATAGGGAATGCCTTTCATTCTCTCTCTATATTCTGCCGTGGTCGGGTTTTGAGTCGTACTCAACTTCACACCTTGTAATACAGGCAAGAAGTCCTTCTTTGGCTGATCCATTTTGAACTCCTTCAAAATCTTGTCAAGGTATGTACTCATTGAAAGTCTTATCAAGCGTCTTGATCTATCTCTATAGATCTTGATGCCCAATGTGTAAGTAGCTTCACCGAGATCTTTCATTGATAAACTCTTATTTAGGTATCCTTCTATGCTATCCAGAAATTCTATATCATTTCCAATCAACAATATGTCATCTACATATAAAAATTAGAAATGCTACAGAGCTCCCACTCACTTTCTTGTAAATACAGGCTTCTCTGAAAGTCTGTATAAAACCATATGCTTTGATCACCTCATCAAGGCATATATTCCAACTCCGAGATGCTTGCACCAGTCCATAGATGGATCGCTGGAGCTTGCACACTTTGTGAGCACCTTTAGGATCAACAAAACCTTCTGGTTGCATCATATACAACTCTTCTTTAAGAAATCTATTAAGGAATGCAATTTTGACGTCCATTTGCCAGATTTCATAAAATGCGGCAATTGCTAACATGATTCGGACAGACTTAAGCATCGCTACGAGTGAGAAAATCTCGTCGTACTCAACACCTTGAACTTGTCAAAAACCTTTTGCGACAAGTCGAGCTTTGTAGATAGTAACACTACCATCAGTGTCCGTCTTCCTCTTGAAGATCCATTTATTCTCAATGGCTTGCCGATCGTTGGGCAAGTCCACCAAAGTCCACACTTTGCTCTCATACATGGATCCTATCTCAGATTTCGTGGCCTCAAGCCATCTATCGGAATCTGGGCTCATCATAGCTTCTTCATAGTTCGTAGGTTCACCATGGTCTAATAACATGACTTCCAGGACAGGATTACCGTTCCACTCTGGTGCGGAATATGCTCTGTTCGACCTACAAGGTCCAGTAGTAACTTGATCCGAAGTTTCATGATCATCATCATTAGCTTCTTCTCTAGTTGGTGTAGGTATCACGGGAACGGATTTCACTGATGTGCTACTTTCCAATTCGAGAGAAGGTAAAATTACCTCATCAAGCTCTACTTTCCTCCCACTCACTCTTTTGAGAGAAACTCCTTCTCTACAAAGGTTCCATTCTCGGCAACAAAGATCTTGCCTTCAGATCTGTGGTAGAAGGTGTACCCAATTGTTTCCTTAGGGTATCCTATGAAGATGCACTTCTCCGATTTGGGTTCGAGCTTATCAGGCTGAAGCCTTTTGACATAAGTGTTGCAAACCCAAACTTTATTAAACGATAGCTTAGGTTTCTTGCCAAACCACAGTTCATATGGTGTCATCTCAACGGATTTAGAAGGTGCCCTATTTAACGTGAATGCAGCTGTCTCTAATGCATAACCCCAAAACGATAGTGGTAAATCGGTAAGAGACATCATATATCGTACCATATCTAATAAAGTACAGTTATGACGTTCAGACACACCATTATGCTTGGTGTTCTAGGTGGCGTGAGTTGTGACACTATTCCACTTTTTTTAAATGAAGGCCAAACTCGTAACTCAAATATTCACCTCCGCGATCAGATTGTAGAAACTGTATTTTCTTGTTACGATGATTCTCCACTTCACTCTGAAATTCCTTGAACTTTTGAAATGTTTCAGACTTGTGTTTCATTAGAAAGATATACCCATATCTGCTTAAATCATCTGTGAAGGTCAGAAAATAAGGATACCCGCCGCGAGCCTCAACACTTGTCGCAGGAAACCACGGCCACCCATGGGACCAGAGGGCCCCTTGCTGGTTCGGCAGGGGGACGTCCCGTTGCACAAAGAACAAACGAGCATGAGGCAGCACGGCGGAGATCATGTAGGCAATTTTACCCAGGTTCGGGCCGTCGTGAGGCATAAAACCGTACTCTTGCTTTTGTGGACTGATGGTGGGAGAGTGGTGGTCGAGCGTAGTACACTTGCCCGACAAGGACGACAGTGGCTACGTGCGTATGGGCGTGTTTGTTCTCCCCCCTTCTAACCCTCTCTACGATTGCCACAAGCATCCTTTTATAGATTAAGGGGCTACCACAATGGCAAAGTAGTCATTATGCACTGATAAGATAGCAAGCAGTGCTATCATACCTAACTCTGCAGGCTGACAGGGTGCATTAAATGCACCGCTTAACGTCACGTCGTTGGTTGCCCGGCAAGCCTTGCTGGGCTATTTTGCCAGCTTCACACCTGCTCGCTTGACACGTCGCAGGACAGGTGTCGTTATTGGGTGTCTTCCGTACAGAATGGCTGCCATGTGGCAAATGGCTTCCACTTAGTCACTTTGCGGCTTGACACCATACTGATTGACGACGCGGGTCGTGGTGGATTGGTTGGGTGAGGTGGTTTCACCCTCGTGAGTCCCGGCAAGCCCTGCCGGGACATCTTGGGCGTCTTCTTCCGGGGGCGGCCCCGCCCCTGCCGAGCTCGTCCGCCCGGCGAGGGAGGCTCTTCTCCTGATGGTATCTTGTTTCTCTGGCTTGACTTTGGTCCTCTTGGTGTGCATGTTGGTCCTTCGATGCTCTTGGTCTCTTTTACTCAGACTTGGGTTGGTGCCTCAGTCCTGTTCTCGTGCCTGTGCACAGTCCGGGCAACAGACCCAGGGTTTGTTGCACCGACAGAAGCCCCCGGGCCTTCCCCGAACACGCTGCCGAGCATCATCGGTGTAGGACCTAATAAGTGCAAGGCGGGGGTGCTGAAGAGGCTGGCCTCTTGAGGTCTCTTTTTTTGCTTCTTCGTCAATCTTGAGTCCAGGCCAGTTTTCGGCTTCCCCGCGTGTCGTGTAAAGCCAATACAGGTGGGGCCGCGCTTGTAATGGCCCGTGAATGACTTTAATGTACGGGGTAGAAACTGCCAATTCACTCTTCCCACCAGGCCCTTATCCCGAGCTACATACGCCGCATGCATCGCGCGGGGTAGGTAACGAAGGCACGTGGCACGGGAGAGTATTAAGGCGAGGGCCCAGCCTCCTCGAATTGGTGGAGGAGGACGGTGGCTGCCGGTTGAGGGAGCGGCTCCCTTCCCCAGCCTGCCTATAAAAGGAGGGGCGAAGGGAGGTCGGAGTCATTCATCCTTGCGTTCCCCCATCCTCTGTTTTCTTTTTTTGTTGGTTATGATGGAGAGAAAATCATGGGGCCAGGCTCCGGGCTCCATTCCGAGGCTTGTATCGCCGAATGTTGGTGCCTGGGGAGTGAGCCTGGTCCATGTTGTGGGAAATTTCTTGGCGTCTTCGGGGCTCGCCCGGGAGACAAGGCTGGAGACCATTGGTAATCCCAGTACCCCCCTCTTGGAGGTCTTGGGGCTGATGGCGATGAGAGGTACACCTTCCTGCCCGCTGAGGTGGGGAGCGGTGCGCCTCGAGCCCCCTGGCCGTCTTGGTCGCTCGCCGTCTCCCCGGAGAAGGTGTCGGACCGCGAGGCCGGCGCTCCCCAGGGATGGTGTCGATGAATATGAAGCCACGGGAGAAGGAGAAGGCGGGAGGTAGGCCGTCCAATCAGAGTACGATAGCATCGACGCGTTCGTCTCGTACTGGTGACCCGCTGCCTATCTGTCTAGCTCTTTCCCCCTTTCCCCGACGCTGTCATCGCCATTTTCCCAGCTGCCGGGGAAAGGCTTGCCCCTCTTGTGCTTCCGCTTCCTCCAGTGGTGTTCCAGCTGGGCCTCGACGTCCTCATCTGCCGGAGCTTGTGCTGGATTCTTCCGACTGGTCCTGGAAGTGGTCACCAGGGGCGCGTTGTGGTGCCCCTTCCGCCCTCCTCCTTCGCAGCCTCTCCACTCCCGATCTATTCAGGCTACGTTTGGCAGGCCCTAACGGGATCGGGGTGGCGTTGTGCCGGTGCGTGCCCGCCCTCTTCTCTTCCCACCTCACTACCTGGGACAAGAGGGATAGGGAGAGGAGTTTACAGAGCACTTATCTTTTTTCAATAATAAATCTGTAGGCATTTGCCAAATTTTAATTCAAATAATGTAATCTCTCGAGTCCATGTTTGTGTTCTGTAATGCTTGTACTTGCATTATCAGCATATTAATGAAAAAGATGAGCCTTGCTGGGAACCCGTGCATGTATATGTCCATGTAGAGGTGGGATGCCTCCTTAGTGTAAATAAACGAGTTTTCCCTGGCAGGCTACCCTGCCGGCACCCTTTTGTTTGCCAAAGAACTGTGTCTACCGGGCAAAAAATAAAGGACCAGCCCCTCACCAACTTCCTTTTACCAAAGGCCACTACGACCATCTTGACTGAAGCAATGTCCGAATCAAGGATGGGAGCACCTAAGTCTCAAAAGAGTGGCGAGACTTTCTCATGCGCAAGTTATAGCTTACAGAACACTAATGGACAAGAGGTAGAACTTATCTGTTTGGCTTGTCGGAGATCGCAATGTTGGTTTATCTTCCCAACTCCTTGTAGGGGCCAAGTTCACGACAGGAACCTGCAGCTTCATGCAGATGGGAGTGATGCAAGATGCGATCCTATCTATATGCATATGCAAATGCTCATGAAATGCTTATGTAATGCTCTTGGAATGCTCATGCATGTGCCCCAGCGCTTTGTTTATTTCTCTGCTGCTTAGGGTCATTGCCTGGCTTTGTACAAGGGGTTACATGCAACTGAGGCAAGGCCTGTACAAAAGGGTGGCTGTCGGGCAGGGACCGACAGCCGCGCCTTACGGGTAGAACTTGCGAAGATGCTCAATATTCCATGATTTTTGCAATTGAATGCCATCTCCGGTCTCCAGACGGACTGCGCCAGGTCTGGTGACTCGTACTACCCGGTAAGGGCCTTCCCACTTTGGCGTCAACTTGTTTGTACCCTTGGCAGACTGAACGCGCCTAAGGACAAGGTCGCCTTCCTCAAAACACCGGGCATGAACCCCGTGGCTATGATAGCGACGCGGGGCCTGCTGATAGCGTGCAACACGCATAGCAGCCCGGAGACGCTTCTCCTCGAGTAGCACAGCGTCGTCACGCCGGTGCTGATCTTGTGCTACTTCATCGTAGGCAAGCACTCGAGCCGACCTGTAAATGAGTTCCGTGGGGATAACTGCTTTTTCCCCATAGACCAGGGAGAAGGGAGTCTTCCTGGTAACTCGATTTGGTGTCGTTCTGAGGGACCAGAGAACTACGAGCAGCTCATCGATCCACCGCCTGCCGTGCTTCCGCAGCATATCAATGGTTCTTGTCTTGAGTCCTCGCAGCACTTTAGCATTCACCCTCTCAGCTTGCCCATCACTCCTGGGATGTGCAACAGAGGAAAATGAGATCTTGCATCCGAGGGCATGAACATATTGCATGAAGGCGCAGCTCGTGAACTGGGTGCCGTTGTCGGTAATGATCCTTGCCGGAACTCCAAAACGGCACACCAATTCTTTTAAGAACTTGATAGCTGACTGAGCAGTCACCTTTCTCACGGCAGTCACTTCCAGCCACTTTGTAAACTTGTCAATGGCAACGAACAAGAATTCAAAGGCCCTGATTGCTCGGGGGAAAGGGCTGAGGATATAGAGCCCCCAGACCGAAAATGGCCATGATAAAGGGATTGGCTAAAGAGCTTGGGCAGGCAGGTGGATGTACTTGGAATGGAACTGGCAGGCTTCACACTTGGTGACTAGCTCGACCGCATCTTGGAGGGTAGTGGGCCAATAGAATCCTTTTCGAAATGCTTTCCCACCAATGCCCTTGATCCAATGTGGGAGCCACACATGCCTTTGTGTATCTCAGCCAGCAGTTCCTTTCCTTCTTCCCGGCAGACGCACTTCAATTTCACACCGTTGGGCCTCCTTCTGTACAGAGTGTCATCGACAAACTGATACATACTGGCCCTCCGGACTACTCTTTCAGCTTCATCTTGGTCGCCGGGAAGCTCTCCGGTTTGGAGGAAGTGGACTATGTGCCCTGCCCAAGTTGGATCCTAGGGCTCGGCAACGAGGACTAGCGGCACCTCCTCAACTGCGGGGGCACATTCCTCGTCCGCGGGGTCCATGAGCCTGGCTGGAGGGTGCAGTCCGGCAGGTGGCAAGGAGTTGTTTCCGGCAGGGTCTCTGCCAGGAGCGGACGGCTCTACCGGGAGAGGCTTACAAGAGTCCAATTTTCTCCTTTTCTGGGCCATTGTTGTTGGGGATACGGTGGGCTGAGTAAGATGGAGAACAAAAGTCCCTGGTTCCACAGGAAGCTTCTGCGCAGCACACTTTGACAGATGATTAGCTATGCTATTTTCCGCTCGGGGTACATGCTCTGTTTGCAATCTGTCAAAGTGTTCCTCCAATCTCCTCACTTCCTCGACGTATGCCTCCATCAATGGGATTTGGTGATCCTTGTTGACTTGTCTCACCACAAGCTGTGAATATCCTTGAATGACCAGCTTTTTAATTCCCAATTTTGCGGCAATCCTGAGCCCGGCAAGGAGCCCTTCATACTCAGCTGTATTGTTGGTTGCCTCTTCCCGGGCAAAATGCATCTGGACGACGTACTTCAAGTGTTCCTCGGAGGGGGCAACAAGAAGCACGCCAACTCTCACACCTTGCAGGGAAAAGGCACCATCAAAATACATAATCCATTCTTGGGGCGGTTCCTTGCCGGGGATAACTGTCTCTGGCACTTCCTCATCAGGGGTTGGCGTCCATTCTGCAATAAACTCTGCCAATGCCCTGCTCTGGATTGTTGATGTGCTCTCAAATTTCAAACCAAAACTGGATAACTCCAAAGCCCACTCCACTATTCTGCCGGTAGCCTCAGGGTTTCGGAGTATCCTTTGTAGCGAGAAATGAGTGACAACCATGATCTCATGGGCTTCGAAGTAGTGGCGCAGTTTCCTTGAGGCCATGATGAGACCAAAGATCAACTTTTGCACGCCAGAGTACCTCGATCTAGCCCCCTGCAGCAAGGAGCTGACGAAGTACACTGGGCGTTGCACCACTTTCTTCCTTACCGTGTCCTTGGGGTTGCTCTCACTATCGTGCTTACTTCTATCATGATTCTTATCTGACTCTGTTGGTACTTGCTCACTTTCTGCTTCATCCACTTCCCGCCGTGCTACAAAGGCTGCGCTAACACTTGGTTGGTTGCCGCTAAGTATAGCAGCAACGGCTCTTGTGGCTTGGGAGCAACCAAGGTAGGCACAAAGGACAAGTAGGTCTTCAACTCTTGCAAAGCCGCATCTGCCTCTGGAGTCCACTTCATGGGCCCTGCCTTCTTCAAAATTTTGAAGAACGGCAGGGCGCGCTCTGCAGACTTGGAAATGAATCTGCTTAGCGCGGCAACGCAGCCTGTCAAACGCCTCACATCCTTGACTGTCCTTGGTGCTTGGATCTGCTCGATAGCTTTAATCTTGTCGGGGTTGGCTTCGATCCCCCGATGGGTGATACGTCTCCAACGTATCCATAATTTTTGATTGTTCCATGCTATTATATTATCTGTTTCGGATGTTTAATGGGCTTTAATATGCTCTTTTATATTTATTTTGGGACTAACCTATTAACCGGAGGCCTAGTGCCGGTTTCTGTTTTTTGCCTATTTTAGAGTTTTGCCGAAAAGGAATACCAAAAGGAGTCCAAACGGAATGACACCTTCGCGATGATCTTTCTTGGACCGAAAGCAAACCAGAAGACTTGGAGAAGAAGTCGGAGACGCAACGAGGCGGCCACGAGGTAGGAGGGCGCGCCCAGGGGGGTTAGGCGCGCCCCCACCCTCGTGGGCGCCTCGTAGCTCCACCGACGTACTTCTTTCACCTATATATACTCTTATACCCTAAAACATCGGGGGGAGCCACGAAACCACTTTTCCACCGCCGCAACCTTCTGTACCTGTGAGATCCCATCTTGGGGCCTTTTCTGGCGATCTGCCGGAGGGGGAATCGATCACGGAGGACTTCTATATCAACACCATAGCCTCTCTGATGAAGCGTGAGTAGTTTACCATAGACCTTAGATGGCTTCTTCTCTCTCTTTGATTCTCAATACAAAGTTCTCCTCGATGTTCTTGGAGATCTATTCGATGTAATACTCTTTTGCGGTGTGTTTGCCGAGATCCGATGAATTGTGGATTTATGAACTTTATTATCTATGAATATTATTTGGCTCTCTGAATTATTATATGCATGATTTGATATCTTTGCAAGTCTCTTTGAATTATCGGTTTAGTTTGGCCTACTAGATTGATCTTTCTTGCAATAGGATAAGTGCTTAGCTTTGGGTTCAATCTTGCGGTGTCCTTTCCCAGTGACAGTAGGGGCCGCAAGGCATGTATTGTATTGTTGCCACCGAGGATAAAAAGATGGAGTTTATATCATATTGCTTGAGTTTATCCCTCTACATCATGTCATCTTGCTTAATGTGTTACTCTGTTCTTATGAACTTAATACTCTAGATGCATGCTGGATAGCGGTCGATGTGTGGAGTAATAGTAGTAGATGCAGAATCGTTTCAGTCTACTTGACACTGATGTGATGCCTATATTCATGATCATTGCCTTAGATATCTTCATAACTATGCGCTTTTCCATCAATTGTTCGGCAGTAATTTGTTCACCCACTGTAATACATGCTATCTTGAGAGAAGTCACTAGTGAAACCTATGGCCCCCGGGTCCCTTTCTTATTATATTTGCATTTCTTTTATTTACATCGCATCTCGTTTACTATTTTGCAATCTTTACTTTCCAATCTATACAACAAAAATACCAAAAATATTTACCTTACTATCTTTATTAGATCTCACTTTTGCGAGTGACCGTGAAGGGATTGACAACCCCTTTATCACGTTGGTTGCAAGGTTCTTGATTTTTTGTGCAGGTACTAGGTGACTTGTGCATTGTCTCCTACTATATTGATACCTTGGTTCTCAAAACTAAGGGAAATACTTATGCTACTTTGCTGCATCACCCTTTCCTCTTCAAGGGAAAACCAACGCATGCTCAAGAGGTAGCAAGAAGGATTTTTGGCGCCGTTGCCGGGGAGATCTACGCCAAGTCAATACATACCAAGTGCCCATCATAAACTCTTCTCCCTCACATTACATTATTTGCCATTCGCCTCTCGTTTTCCTCTCCCCCACTTCTAAAACGATTTTCGAAAACCCTTGCTTTTTCTTCACCTCTTTCCGCTTGCCTCTTGTGTGTTCGCTCTTAGTGCGGTTTGTTGCCATCATGTCTGAAACTTGGGAGGTTATTGTTGAAAAATATAGTAGTAACAATGGGGGAAACTTTGATGCTTTTGATAATCCTCATGAAGAACCTATTATTTTACACACTAAAAAGTTTCGGATTGGTAGTGGTAATATTATTGGAAAAGGAGTTATTCAAGATTTCTTTACTTGCACCGGTGCTTTGCCCACTATGGGTGGGTCTATTCTTCATAGAACTAGTAGTCTTGCGGAAGCTATATATTTGCTCGTGGTTGAACTTGAAAGACAATTTATCCACATGCATCCTTGCATACAAAGGATTTTTCTAGAATTATCCAATATTGAGCATTCTTCTATTAAGCGAGAAGCTACCATCTTTTTAGCACATGAGTTCAGATTTATAATAAAAGAGGCCAACAATTTTTTTGCGTATTATAGGGTAGATGCTGGCCGTCCTCCCATAGAGGCAATCCTTTTTTTATCAAGAAGACATAATGCGTTTACGATCTTTAGATCATGTTGCTTATAATGAAAATCTTAGAAAAAAGGTTCCTACCAATGTTCTAGTTGATAGGATTTCTGAACTTAATGATAATTTTTCTATTAAGAACAATGGGTTAGGATTTTCTCTTGAACAAAGGCTCATGACTTTTTGCCAAAAGAATGCTTATAATGATGAATTGATTGTGCAATATGAGGGACCAAAGGAGGAACCAATACCTCCCGAGCTTTATCTTGGGGACTTTTGTCCCATTAAATTTAGACCTTTTGATTACTTTTGCCCGCCACAAAGAAAACTTGCTGCTGAACGAAGGGAGTATGAGATGAGTTTTCGCGATTTGCCTTATCATTATGGCAATACCTAGATCTATTCTTGCTTTTATGCCTAGCTAGGGGCGTTAAACGATAGCTCTTGTTGGGAGGCAACCCAATTTTTATTTTTGTTCTTTACTTTTTGTTCCTGTTTAGTAATAAATAATTCATCTAGCTTCTGTTTATATGTGGTTTTATGTTTTGATTAGTGTTTGTGCCAAGTAGAACCTTTGGGAAGACTTGGGTGAAGTCTTTGCGATCTTGCTGTAAAAAACAGAAACTTTTGCGCTCACGAGATTAGCTGCCATTTTTTACTGGAGAGTGCTTTTAGGTTGATTCTTTTTGAAGATGATTAATAGAAAAATTCCTCACGTCCATCAATTTATTTCAGAATTTTTGGAGTTCCAGAAGTATTCGATTAAGTCAGATTACTACAGACTATTCTGTTTTTGACAGATTCTGTTTTTGTGTGTTGTTTGCTTATTTTGATGAATCTATGAGTAGTATCGGGGGGTATGAACCATGGAGAAGTCGGAATAAAGTAGGTTTAACACCAATATAAATAAAGAATGAGTTCATTATAGTACCTTAAAGTGGTGGTCTATTTTCTTATACTAACGGAGCTCATGAGATTTTCTGTTGAGTTTTGTGTTGTGAAGTTTTCAAGTTTTTGGGTAAGGATTTGATGGATTTTGGAATAAGGAGTGGCAAGAGCCTAAGCTTGGGGATGCCCAAGGCACCCCAAGTTAAAATTCAAGGACAACCAAAATCCTAAGCTTGGGGATTCCCCGGAAGGCATCCCCTCTTTCGTCTTCGTCTATCGGTAACTTTACTTGAGGCTATATTTTTATTCACCACATAATATGTGTTTTGCTTGGGGCGTCTTGTATGATTTGAGTCTTTGCTTTTTAGGTTACCAAAATCATCCTTGCTGTACAAACCTTTTGGAGAGACACGCATGAATCGTAATTTATTAGAATACTCTATGTGCTTCACTTATATCTTTTGAGCTAGATAATTTTGCTCTAGTGCTTCACTTATATCTTTTTAGAGCACGGTGGTGGTTTTATTTTATAGAAATTATTGATCTCTCATGCTTCACTTATATTATTTTGAGAGTCTTTTAGAACAGTATGGTAATTTGCTTTGGCTATAAAATTAGTCCTAATATGATGGGCATCCAAGATGGGTATAATAAAAACTTGCATATAAATTGCATTGAATACTATGAGAAGTTTGATTCTTTATGATTGTTTTGAGATATGAAGATGGTGATATTAGAGTCATGCTAGTTGAGTAGTTGTGAATTTGAGAGATACTTGTGTTAACGTTTGTGATTCTCGTAGCATGCACGTATGGGGAACCGTTATGTGATGAAGTCGGAGCATATTTATTTTTTGATTGTCTTCCTTATGAGTGGCGGTCGGGGACGAGCGATAGGCTTTTCCTACCAATCTATCCCCTAGGAGCATGCGCATAGTACTTTGTTTCAATAACTAATAGATTTTTGCAATAAGTATGTGAGTTCTTTATGACTAATGTTGAGTCCATGGATTATACGCACTCTCACCCTTCCACCATTGCTAGCCTCCCTAGTACCGCGCAACTTTTGCCGGTACCATAACACCCACCATTATCTTCCTCAAAACAGCAACCATACCGACCTATTATGTCATTTCCATAGCCATTCCGAGATATATTGCCATGCAACTTTCCACCATTCCGTTTATTATGACATGCTCCCTTATTGTCATATTGCCTTGCATGATCATGTAGTTGACATAGTATTTGTGGCAAAGCCACCTTCATAATTTTTATACATGTCACTCCTGATTCATTGCACATCCCGGTACACCGCCGGAGGCATTCACATAGAGTCATATTTTGTTCTAAGTATCGAGTTGTAACTCTTGAGTTGTAAGTAAATAAAAGTGTGATGATCATCATTATTAGAGCATTGTCCCAGTGAGGAAAGGATGATGGAGACTAAAATTCCCCCACAAGTCGGGATGAGACTCCGGACGAAAAAAAGAAAAAAAAAGAGGCCATAAAAAAAGAGAAAAGGCCCAAATAAAAAAAATAAAAAATGAGAGAAAAGGAGAGAAGGGACAATGCTACTATCCTTTTACCACACTTGTGCTTCAAAGTAGCACCATGATCTTCATGACAGAGAGTCTCCTATGTTGTCAATTTCATATAATAGTGGGAATTTTTCATTATAGAACTTGGCTTGTATATTCCAATGATGGGCTTCCTCAAATTGCCCTAGGTCTTCGTGAGCAAGCGAGTTTCTTTTTGATCTTTCATACACTTATAGCTCTAGTGCATCCGTTGCATGGAAATCCCTACTCACTCACATTAATATCTATTGATGGGCATCTCCATAGCCCGTTGATACGCCTAGTCGATGTGAGACTATCTTCTCCTTTTTTGTCTTCTCCTTTTTGTCTATTCCACCTATAGTGCTATGTCCATGGCTCACGCTCATGTATTGCGTGAAGATTGAAAAAGTTTGAGAACATCAAAAGTATGAAACAATTGCTTGGCTTGTCATCGGGGTTGTGCATGATTTAAATATTTTGTGTGATGAAGATAGAGCATAGCCAGACTATATGATTTTGTAGGGATAACTTTCTTTGGCCATGTTATTTTGAGAAGACATGATTGCTTTATTAGTATGCTTGAAGTATTATTGTTTTTATGTCAATATTAAACTTTTGTTTTGAATCTTTCGGATCGGAACATTCATGCCACAATAAAGAAAATTACATTGATAAATATGTTAGGCAGCATTCCACATCAAAAAATTTGTTTTTATCATTTACCTACTCGAGGACGAGCAGGAATTAAGCTTGGGGATGCTTGATACTTCTCCAACGTATGTATAATTTATTATTGTTCCATGCTATTATATTATCTGTTTTGGATGTTTAATGGGCTTTAATATGCTCTTTTATATTATTTTTGGGACTAACCTATTAATCGGAGGTCCAGTGCCAGTTTCTGTTTTTTTGCCTATTTTAGAGTTTTGCAGAAAAGGAATACCAAACGGAGTCCAAACGGAGTGAAACCTTCGCGATGATCTTTCTTGGAACGAAATCAAACCAGAAGACTTGGAGATGAAGTCGGAGACGCAACGAGGCTGCCACGAGGCAGGAGGGCGCGCCCAGGGGGGTAGGCACGCCCCCACCCTCGTGGGCCCCTCGTAGCTCCACTGATGTACTTCTTTCGCCTATATATACTCTTATACCCTAAAAACATCGGGGGGAGCCACGAAACCACTTTTCCACCGCCGCAACCTTCTGTACCCATGAGATCCCATCTTGGGGCCTTTTCCGGCGATCTGCCAGAGGGGGAATCGATCACGGATGGCTTCTACATCAACACCATAGCCTCTCCGATGTAGCGTAGTAGTTTACCACGGACCTTCGGGTCCATAGTTATTAGCTAGATGGCTTCTTCTCTCTCTTTGATTCTCAATACAAAGTTCTCCTCGATGTTCTTGGAGATCTATTCGATGTAATACTCTTTTGCGGTGTGTTTGCCGAGATCCGATGAATTGTGGATTTATGAACTTGATTATCTATGAATATTATTTGGTTCTTCTCTGAATTCTTATATGCATGATTTGATATCTTTGCAAGTCTCTTCAAATTATCGGTTTAGTTTGGCCAACTAGATTGATCTTTCTTGCAATAGGAGAAGTGCTTAGCTTTGGGTTCAATCTTGCGGTGTCCTTTCCCAGTGACAGTAGGGGCAGCAAGGCACGTATTGTATTGTTGCCATCGACGATAAAAAGATGGGGTTTATATCATATTGCTTGAGTTTGTCCCTCTACATCATGTCATCTTGCTTAATGTGTTAATCTGTTCTTGTGAACTTAATACTCTAGATGCATGCTGGATAGCGGTCGATGTGTGGAGTAATAGTAGTAGATGCGGAATCATTTCGGTCTACTTGACACGGACGTGATGCCTATATTCATGATCATTGCCTTAGATATCTTCATAACTATGCGCTTTTCTATCAATTGCTCAGCAGTAATTTGGTCACGCACCGTAATACATGCTATCTTGAGAGAAGCCACTAGTGAAACCTATGGCCCCCGGGTCTCTTTCTTATTATATTTGCATTTCTTTTATTTACATCGCATCTCGTTTACTATTTTGCAATCTTTACTTTCCAATCTATACAAAAAAATACCAAAAATATTTACCTTACTATCTTTATTAGATCTCACTTTTGCGAGTGACCGTGAAGGGATTGAGAACCCCTTTATCGCATTGGTTGCAAGGTTCTTGATTGTTTGTGCAGGTACTAGGTGACTTGTGCGTTGTCTCCTAGTGGATTGATACCTTGGTTCTCAAAACTGAGGGAAATACTTACGCTACTTTGCTGCATCACCCTTTCCTCTTCAAGGGAAAACCAACGCATGCTCAAGAGGTAGCAATGGGACACAAAGAACCCAAGCAACTTGCCAGAAGGAACGCCTAACACACACTTCACCGGGTTGAGCTTCAAGTTGATCTTGTGCAGATTAGCAAATGTCTCCTCCAAATCCTGAATAAAGGTGGCCTATCCTTGGTCTTGACCACAGTATCATCCATATAAGCTTCGATGTTTCTGTGTAGCTGTGGCTCGAAACAAATCTGGGCTGCCCTTGCAAAAGTGAACCCAGCACTCTTTAACCCGAACGGCATGCAAACAAAATAGTACGTACCACATGGAGTGATGAACGATGTCTTCTCTTCATCTTCCTTGGACATGAAGATTTGGTGATACCCAGAATATGCATCCAGAAAGGTGAGCAAATCACAGCCTGAAGTGGAATCCACAATCTGATCGATACGCGGGAAGGGGAACGGGTCTTTCGGGCAAGCTTTGTTGAGATCTGTGAAATCTATGCAAAGCCTCCACTTCCCGTTAGCCTTCCGGACTACCATTGGATTTGCCAACCACGTGGGGTGTAGCACTCCTCTGACCAAACCAGTTGCTTCAAGTTTCTTGATCTCTTCCGCAATAAACTGCTGCCTCTCCAAGGCCTGCTTCCGGACCTTTTGCTTGACAGGTCAGGCGTGTGGGTAGACAACAAGGTGGTGCTCGATTAC
The DNA here is from genome assembly GCF_018294505.1 of Triticum aestivum. Lineage (NCBI taxonomy): Eukaryota > Viridiplantae > Streptophyta > Magnoliopsida > Poales > Poaceae > Triticum > Triticum aestivum. Next base: position 139,968,966 of record NC_057796.1, on the reverse strand, counting down.
CTCCCTGGGAACACCGGGGATATCAAATGGGTGCCAGGCAAACACATTGATATTCGCTTGAAGGAAGGCAACAAGCGCGCTTTCCTATTTGTCATTGAGGGTGGCGCTGATAGTGAAAGTACCATCAACGCCAGCCAGCCCTGCCGGGACTTCTTCACTTGGGGTGAAGCGACCTTGGATTTCTTGTTGTTGGAACTTTCCGGCAAGTCATCAATAGGCGCAGCGCACTCTGAAGAGACACGCTTCCTGGACTCCTTGCCAGCATCCCTACTACCCTTCTTCTTTCCTCTGTCCTCCTTGGCGGGAACTGCTGCTGCCGCTGCCTCTGCCGCGACTGCGTCTCGTTACATCTTGTCCACACAAATGATAGCATCCTTCTCGTATGATGGGATGGTAATGACTCCCACAGGCCCAGGCATCTTCAAGGTGTTGTAGGCATAGTGGGATGCCACCATGAATTTAGCTAGGGCTGGGCGTCCAAGGATCCCATTGTACGGCAGGGGGAGGTCGACCACATCAAACACAATCTTCTCGGTCCGGTAGTTCAGCACTCCCCCAAACGTTATCGGCAGCGTGATCTTTCCCTTAGGATGGCTCCTGTTGGGATTAACTCCTTGAAACATGCCGGTAACCTTTAACTCTTCCTCTGCTATCTGAAGTTTGCTGATAATTGCCACGGAGATGAGATTCAACCCGGCCCCGCCGTCCACCAACATTTTTGTGACCTTGAGGTTGCGAATTGTTGGAGAGACCAACAATGGCAAACATCCTACCGCAGTGGTACGGTCAGGATGATCCTCTTCGTCAAAGATGATGGGCATGCATGACCATTTGAGTGGTTTCCGGGCCTGTGGCGCTGGTTCCACGACATTGACTTCCCGTGCCCATCGCTTGAGCTGGTGGTGAGAGGTGTGCAAAGATGCACCCCCGTCAATGCACAGGGCATTAGTGGCCTTCTGAAACTCCTTCTCACTGGTTTCTTCTTCATCCCGTCCATCACTCTCATCATCACAGGCTCCCTTCTCTTGACCTCTGGCAGGCTTTCCTTTGCTCCCGAGGGGTTTGCCCGGGCGATTTACTTCACCGCCTCGGCCCTTACCGCCAGCAACATTCTGACCATTTTCCTTGTCACGCTTCTCATACTCTGCTCTCTGTCTCTTGACGAGCTACTCAACCTGATAGCACTCTTGAAGGTCGTGGCCTTTGGTCTGATGAATCTTGCAATACGGCCCATAACCTTTCCCAGCCTTCTCGGCAGCCGTGGCCTCCCGGCAGTCAGCGCACACGGCAGCTTCCTTCACTCATCCATTCGAGCACACTTATCCACCAAGGCGTAAAGCTCCTTCGTAGTCTTGGGCAACCGCACGTTCATCTTGGAACGGACCCGGCGGTTGCGCACATTGGACTGGAAGGCAGCTATCACAGCTGCCAGATGGATATTTGGGATGTTCCTATGGACCTTGCCGAATCTCTGTAAATACTTACGGAGGGTCTCTCCTTCCTTATGTTGGAGAAGCTACAGGTCGCTGGGTCGGCCTGGCTCTTGATGGCCACCGGTGAAAGCGCCAATGAACTCGTGGCACAGGTCGGCCCATGATGAAATGAAGTTCTCCGGCAGGTGCATCAGCCAAGACCTCACATTGGACTTGAGGGCCAAAGGGAAGTAGTTGGCAAACACCTTCTCATCTCTTCCCCCAGCAGCCTAAACAGCGATGGTGTAGATGCTCAGAAATTCTGCCGGGTTCAGCCTCCCATCGTACTTCTCGGGTATCTCTGGCTTGAATGTGCGAATGGAGGGCCAACGGACTTGCCGCAGCTCATGAGTAAAGGCAGGGCACCCAACCTCGAAAGGTAGGCACCCGCCAATACCGAGCGCAGGCTCGTCGACGTCGGGGCCATCGCCCCCATCGGTCCGGCAGTGGTCGTTGCAGCGTCGCTCGACGGCGACGCGCGCGTCTCACCTTCGCCTATCCTCCGGGGTTCACCGTCGGCCTGGACATGCTCGAGGGTCAGAAGAGGCCATCAAGACGTCGTCAGGTTCTTGATTCTGCTGTGCTCACGCTGGCTGCCGTGGCAGGGACTGCACCGTGGGGGTGGCCCCTTCCGTACGGCCAGCAGCACGAGCCATTGTCGTCGCTTGGGGAGGCCGTGGCGGGCCAGCTCGCTGCGAGCTCCCAGCCTCGGCAAAACCGAGCAGACTTTGGATGGTGGCACGCCATTCGTCCATCTGCTCGGCCGCTGGCGGAAACTTCAGCAACAACTGAGCCTGCGCCATGGCCTCCATGGTTGTACTTGGCATGGGTGATGATGAAGTAGATCGCACCGTCACTCGACTCCTGACGGTGCCAGCGGCGGCAGCACCGCGCCCCCGCTGTTGCGGAGCAGCCACCTGGATGGCAGGGTGGTGCGCCGAAGGCGCTCGAGGGCCAGCGGCTCCGTCGGGCGCAGTGATTTGGTCGACCCGTCCCCGGGGAGGCGCACGCGCTGCGGTCGCTCCCGTGGTGGGGGCGGCCGGAGGGCGGCGATTCGGCCCGGACCGAGCGCCGTTGCTGCAGCTGTGCCCGTCGGTGAGAGGAGGGGGCGCGGACGGAGTAATCCCCTCACCACAGGAGCGTGGCCGTCAGGGCGCTGCTGATGTTGTTCTCCTCTGATGCCTCCTACTCCTTTGTCGGCCGCGGGGGAAGTGGCGACGGTGCCGCCTGCGCCGACCACATCCCCAGCAGCGTCCACGTCGTCATGTGCCTCCACGTCCCTCGTAGCATTAGAGGCCACGAGCAGTGGAGCCTTCGAGATGGATGGATGAGCTGAAGCACCGGATTTCTTCTTGGGCGCCATAGTCGATGGTGTCGGCGTTCTAGGAACGGGGGTGCCCAGACTTGCCTGCCTGCGGCCCACGGCGTGGCTTCATCGACGGCCTGGTATGGCCCAGCTTCAGCAACAAACAAATCAAGACCCTCGCGAGGGGCCAAGCCTCGCGAGGCGGACGACACCAATACCTCCACGGGGGGCAGCCTCCTTAGGCTGGCTCCTGAGGAGCGGAGATCTCTATGGAAGGCTCACCTCGTGAGGTTCGGATGACGTGAGCCATGACGACCAATGCCAGGCGGGTGCCAGCGGGCGTAGTGTACCAGTTTCCTATTTGGTGCTAAGGAGGCAAGCGCAGGCGCGAAGTCCCGAGGAATCAGCCAAAGGTTTCCACTCCGGTACAACAAGACCAAGACTGCCAGGACGGCAGGACAAAGGTCATCATCGAGCCCACCATGGCGTCATGGACAGAGGCTTTTTCCAGGCGAAGACTACTTTTTTCAAGATAGCATGTACTAGTTGTCTCCCTTCGAATTTGGCCATTGTGGGATCCCTTCCCGCCTTCATTTTGGGAAGAGGACCAAGGTCCCTATAAATAGAGCAGCACCACCACCGTAGAGGGGGGATCAGCCGGATCATCCTCACACCCACCAGCTCATCAAGCACAAGAACACTCCTCCTCATGAGGTTGTTCTCCCACTTTACTAGTTCATCCTCAGCCCCTCGAGGCCAATCCACCACAAAGCAGGAGTAGGGTTTTACACCGCAAGGTGGCCCGAACCTGGGTAAACTGTTGTGTCCCGTTTTCTTCCAGTTCATCGAGCTAGGCCATGAGATCGACGAGTGGGCAGACTGGGGATGTCGAGTTCTTCGCACGCACCCCAGAGTTCGAACCTATCAAGGGTCTGCGGAACCCGAAATCTGACATATGGCACCATCGAAGGTGAAGATGGTGATGAAGATGACGCGCTGCACACCCCTTCAGGTTCGAGCAAGCGATTGCCCCCTACCTGGTGCGCCAAAGATGTCGTGGGAAACCATGGCCACCTATGGGACCAGAGGGCCCCTTGCTGGTTCGGCAGGGGGACGTCACGTTGCACAAAGAGCAGACGAGCGTGGGGCAGCACGACAGAGATCACGCATGCAATTTTACCCAGGTTTGGGCCGCCGTGAGGCATAAAACCCTACTGCTGTTTTGATGGATTGATGGTGGAAGAGTGGTGGTGGAGCGTAGTACACTTGCCCGGCAAGGACGACAGTGGCTACACGCGTATGGGCGTGTTTGTTCTCCCCCTTCTAACCCTCTCTATGGTTTCCACGGGCCTCCTTTTATAGATTAAGGGGCCACCACAATGGCAAAGTAGTCATTATGCACTGATAAGATAACAAACAGTGCTATCATACCTAACTCTGCAGGCTGACAGGGTGCATTAAATGCACCGCTTAACGTCACGTTGTTGCTTGCCCGGCAAGCCTTGCCGGGCTATTTTGCCAGCTTCACACCTACTCGCTTGACGCGTCACAAGACGGGTGTCGTTCTTGGGTGTCTTCCGTAGAGAATGGCTGCCATGTGGCGAATGGCTGCCACTTAGTCACTTTGCGGCTTGACACCGCACTGATTGACGACGCGGGTCGTGGCGGAGTGGTTCGGTGAGGTGGTTTCGCCCTCGCGAGTCCCGGCAAGCCCTATCGGGGCGTCTTGGTCGTCTTCTTCCGGGGGCGGCCCCATCCCTATCGAGCTTGTCCGCCCGGCAAGGGAGGCTCTTCTCCTGATGGTATCTTGTTTCTCTGGCTTGACTTTGGTCCTCTTGGTCTGCATGTTGGTCCTTCGAAGCTCTTGGTCTCTTGTACTCTGACTTGGGTTGGTGCCTCAATCTTGTTCCCGTGCCTATGCACAGTCCGCGCAACTGACCCAAACGTTGCACCGACAACACTCATCGAACTACATACATCGGTATTTATTATTTCCTAATAAGTCATTAGCTTGCTCCATTGTTCCGGAGTTTTAGTCATCTTGCCCATGAGGCATGGTTCGCAAGTATCAAATGATTCATAATCAAGTGATTCCAAAAGCCCATCTGCATGGAAGTTTCTTCATGCGCTTTTCACCAATACGACCTAAACGGCAGTGCCACAAATATGTTGCACTATCATTATCAATTTTGCATCTTTTGGCATCAATATTATGAATATGTGTATTACTACGAGCGAGATTCAATAAACCATTCACACTGGATGTATGACCATGGAAGGTCTTATTCACATAAGCAGAACAACAATTATTCTCTGACTTAAATGAATAACCGTATTGCAATAAACATTATCTAATCATATTTACGCTCAATGCAAACACCAATAACATTTATTTAGGTTCAACACTAATCCTGAAGGTAGAGGGAGTGTGCGATGGTGATCGTATCAACCTTGGAATCACTTCCAACACACATCATCACCTCACCCTTAACTAGTCTCTGTTCATTTTGCAACTCCTAATTCGAATTACTAATCTTAGTAACTGAACCGGTATCAAATACCCAGGGGCTACTATGAGTAAGGTACACATCAATAATCTGTATATCAAATATACCTTTGTTCTCTTTGCCATCCTTCTTATCCGCCAAGTATTTGGGGCAGTTCTGCTTCTAGTGACCATTCCCTTTGGAGTATAAGCACTCAATTTCAGGCTTAGGTCCAGCTTTGGGTTTTTTCACGGGAGTGGCAACTTGCTTGCGATTCTTCTTGAAGTTCCCTTTCTTTCCCTTGCCCTTTTACTTGAAACTAGTGGTCTTGTTAACCATCAACACTTGATGCTTTTTCTTGATTTCTACCTTCGCCGATTTCAGCATCGTGAAGAGCTCGGGAATCGTTTTCGTCATCCCTTGCATATTATAGTTCATCACGGAGTTCTAGTAGCTTACTGATGGTGACTATAGAACTTTGTCAATCACTATCTTATATGGAAGATTAACTCCCACTTGATTCAAGCGATTGTAGTACCCAGACATTCTGAGTACATGCTCACTAGCTAAGCGATTCTCCTCCATCTTGTAGGCAAAGTACTTGTCAAATGTCTCTTACCTCTCGACATGGGCATGAGTCTGAAATACCAATTTCAACTCTTGGAACATCTCATATGCTCCGTGGCATTCAAAACATTTTTGAAGTCCCGGTTCTAAGCCGGAAAGCATGGTGCACTAAACTATCAAGTAGTCATCATACCAAGCTTGTCAAACGTTCATAACGTCTGCATCTGCTCCTGTAATAGGTCTGTCACCTAGCGGTGCATCAACGACATAATTCTTCTGTGCAGCAACGAGCATAATCCTCAGATCACGGACCCAGTCCGCATCATTGCTACTATCATCTTTCAACTTTTCTCTAGGAATATATTAAAATATATATAGGATCTATATCGCGAGCTATTGATCTACAACATAGATATGCAAATACTATCAGGACTAAGTTCATGATAAATTAAGTTCAATCAATCAAATTACTTAAGAACCCCCACTTAGATAGACATCCGTCAAGTCATCTAACTGATACGTGATCCAGATCAACTAAACCATGTCCGATCATCACGTGAGATGGAGCAGTCATTAATGGTGAACATCTCTATGTTGATCATATCTACTATATGATTCACGTTCGACCTTTCGGTGTCCAGTGTTTCGAGGCCATGTGTATACATGCCAGGCTCGTCAAGTTTAACCCGAGTATTCCGCATGTGCAAAACTGTCTTGCACCCATTGTATGTGAACGTAGAGTCTATCACACCCGATCATCATGTGGTGTCTCAACACAACGAACTTTCGCAATGGTGCATACTCAGGGAGAACACTTATACCTTGAAATTTTAGTTAAGGGATCATCTTATAATGCTACCGCCATACTAAGCAAAAATAAGATGCATAAAAGATAAACATCACATGCAATCAAAATATGTGACATGATATGGCCATCATCATCTTGTGCTTTTAAGCTCCATATCCAAAGCATCGCCATGATCTCCATTGTCACCGGCTCGACACCTTGATCTCCATCGTAGCGTTGTGGTCGTCTCGCCAATTATTGCTTCTACAACTATCGCTAACGCATAGTTATAAAGTAAAGCAATTACATGGTGTTTGCATTTCATACAATAAAGAGACAACCATAAGGCTCCTGCCGGTTGCCGATAAATTTTACAAAACATGATCATCTCATACAATAGCGTATATCACATCATGTCTTGACCATATCACATCACAGCATGCCCTACAAAAACAAGTTAGACGTCCTCTACTTTGTTGTTGCAAGTTTTACGTGGCTGCTACGAGCTTCTAGCAAGAACCATTCTTACCTACGCATCAAAACCACAACTGTGATTTATTAAGTTTGTTGTTTTAACCTTCAACAAGGACCGGCCGCAGTCAAATTCGATTAAACTAAAGTAGGAGAAACAGACACCCGCCAGCCACCTTTATGCAAAACTAGTTCCATGTCTGTCGGTGGAACCGGTCTCATGTGCGTGGACATGTAAGGTTGGTCCGGGCCGCTTCATCCCACAATACCGTCGAATCAAAATAAGACATTGGTGGTAAGCAGTATGACTATCACCGCCCACAACTCTTTGTGTTCTACTCATGCATATCATCTACCCATAGACCTGGCTCGGATGCCATTGTTGGGAAACATCGCATGCAATTTCAAAATTTTCCTATGCTCATGCAAGATCTATCTAGGAGATGCATAGCAACGAGAGGGGGAGAGTGTGTCCACGTACCCTCGTAGACCGAAAGCGGAAGCGTTTGACAACGTGGTTGATGTAGTCGAACTTCTTCTAGCTCTGGCCGATCAAGTACCGAACATACGATACCTCCGAGTTGTGCACACGTCCAGCGTGAGGACGTCCCTCGCCTTCTTGATCCAGCAAGGTGTCGAGGAAGTAGATGAGTTCCGCCAGCACAACAACGTGGTGACAGTGATGGTGAAGTGATTCTCGCAGGGCTTCGCCTAAGCACAGCAAAACTATAACCGGGGTGTAAACTGTGGAGGGGGGTGCCGCACATGGCTAACGATGGTTGCTGTGTGTTCTAGGTGCCACCCTCCCCACATATATATAGGTGGGAGGGGAGGAGAGGCAGCCATGGGCCGCCCCAAGTAGGATCCGAATCCTACTTGGGGTTTCCCAAGTGGCGCCCCCCTTCCTTATTTCACCGGAGAGGAAAAGGGAAGAGGGAAGGGAGGAAGGAAAGGGGGGCCGAACCCCCTATTCCTTCTCCAATTCGGCCTCCTGCCTAAGGGGGGCGCCAACCCTTGTGGGCTGGTGTGCTCCCCTCTTATGCCCCATATCTTTCCCCCGGGGGTTTCGGTAACCCCCTCGGTACTCCGATAAATACCCGATACTATTCGGAACACTTCCGGTGTCCGAATACTATCATCCTATATATCAATCTTTACCTCTTGACCAATTCGAGACTCCTCATCATGTTCATGATCTTATCCGGGGCTCCTAACAACATTCGGTCACCAAATCACATAATTCATATAATACTAAATCATCATCGAACGTTAAGCGTGCGGACCCTACGGGTTCGAGAACTATGTAGACATACCGAGACACCTCTCCGGTCTATAACCAATAGCGGAACCTGGAAGCTCATATTGGCTCCTACATATTCTACAAAGATCTTTATCGGTCAAACCGTAATGACAACATATGTTATTCCCTTTGTCATCGGTATGTTACTTGCCCGAGATTCGATCGTCGGTATCCACATACCTAGTTCAATCTCGTTACCGGCAAGTCTCTTTACTCGTTCCGTAATAAATCATCTTGTAACTAAATCATTAGTCACTTTGCTTGCAAGGCTTCTTATGATGTGCATTACCAAGATGGCCCAGAGATACCTCTCCGATACTCGGAGTGACAAATCCTAATCTCGATCTATGCCAACCCAACAAACACCTTTGGAGATACCTGTAGAGCATCTTTGTAATCACCCAGTTATGTTGTGACGTTTGATAGCACACAAGGTATTCCTCCAATATCCGGGAGTTGCATAATCTCATAGTCGAAAGAATATGTATTTGACATGAAGAAAGCAGTAGCAATAAAACTGAATGATCAATATGCTAAGCTAACGGATGGGTCTTGTCCATCACATCATTCTCCTAATGATGTGATCCCATTCATCAAATGACAACACATGTCTATGGTTAGGAAACTTAACCATCTTTGATAAACGAGCTAGTCTAGTAGAGGCTTACTAGGGACACGGTGTTTTGTATATGTATCCACACATGTATCAAGTTTTCGGTTAATACAATTCTAGCATGAATAATAAACATTTATCATGATATAAGGAAATATAAAATAACAACTTTATTATTGCCTCTAGGGCATATTTCCTTCATATGACACGCCTTCCTATTTTTGGTACATACTACATGTGCCTATCACACCATGTTCTTACATCAAACTACTGTTCTTTTGTATCCTACATCTATCACTTATGATGAGGCAGTCACGCCCGTGGGTTAGTATGAGACGCGCTGCTCTTATAAATAGTGCAGTTTCATCCTTCCCACATGATTCTCAAAAAACAATAAGTCTAGATGAAGATATTCAATGTTGCTTTGTAGTTGAGGATCGCATTTCCTCTACACCACTGTCGTAGGTGCTTGCTCTAGCTTGGCAGTGTGATATGTGGTTGCATGTTGCGTATGGTGTCTAGCTTATCTTGCTTCTAATTACGGTAAATTGCATCTGCTTAGTTTACACATTATACATGTGAATATGACATGCCTTCTGTTTTTGGTACATACTACATCTATCTATTAACCATGTTCTCACATGAAACTACCATTCTTGTCTATCCTGCACCAATCACTTACGATGAGACACATTTATTCATTACATATTGCATATGATTTTAGCCTATTGCCATGTATTGCTTCTAATTTTGTTAAATACCCTTATGAGGCCACCCTTTTTGAGGGAGTCCTGGACTAAGGGGTCCTCGGGCGTCCGGCCTGTTGGACATGGTCCGGACTGATGGGCTGTGAAGGTACAAGACCGAAGACTCTCACCCGTGTCCGGATGGGACTCTCCTTGGCGTGGAAGGCAAGCTTGGTGTCTGGATATGAAGATTCCTTTCTCTGTAACCGACTTTGTACAACCCTAGTCCCCTCCGGTGTCTATATAAACCGGAGGGTTTAGTCCCTAGAGATAATCATAATCATATAGGCTAGACTTCTAGGGTTTTAGCCATTATGATCTCGTGGTAGATCAACTCTTGTAATACTCATATTCATCAAGAACAATCAAGAAGGAAGTAGGGTATTACCTCCATTGAGAGGGCCTGAACCTGGGTAAACATCGTGTCCCCTGTCTCCTGTTACCATTGACCTTAGACGCACAGTTCGGGATCCCCTACCCGAGATCCCCTGGTTTTGACACCGACATTGGTGCTTTCATTGAGAGGTCCGCTGCGTCGTCTTCAAGAGGCTCGATGGCTTCGTCAATCATCTACAACAAAGCTGTCCAGGGGGAGCTTTTCCTCCCTGGCCAGATCTTCGTGTTCGGCGGCTTCGCACTACGGGCCAACTCACTTGGCCATCTCGAGCAGATCGACAGCTACGCCCCAGGTCACCGGATTAGTTTTGGAAACCTGGACTATGTCGCTGACGTTCCGGGAGACTTGATCTTCTAAGGATTCGTGACCCCGACTTCCACTCTGGCCTTATGTCTGGAGCGCATGGCCAGGTCCGAAGACGGGCTTCCTGAGCCCGCCGGACTATCCGCGGCCACTAAGCCCATTACGGGAGAGTCGGAGGAAGTAGTGTCGCTCGCAACCATCATGAAGCTAGACCCTTCTCCGGACACCAGCCCCGAACCCTCGGAGTCAGCACCGTGTGAGTTCGGCCGAGGAGTCTTCCTCCCACCGTACTCCGCGGACTCTTTTCTTTCTGGACAAACATCGCCTTTAAGCGAGGCTCTGGACTTAATGCGATCCCTTGTTATTACAAAGAAGCAATGTCCGAACTATGCCCAGCCCGGACTAGGGCCTGAGAGCAGGGAACTTCACGTCCCACCCACCACCCACTTTATAGCCACTGTCGAGGACATAACCGACATGCTCGATTACGACTCCGAAGATATCAACGGTATGGACGACGATGCCGGAGAAGAGCAGGCCCAAAACCCGCCGTTTACCGGACGCTGGACGGCCAACTCTTCGTATGACGTGTACATGGTGGATACACCCAAAGAAGCTAACGGCGATGACAAAGAAGACCCAGTCAAGGATAAACCTCCTAAGATACAGCGAAAGCGCCGGCGTCAGCGGCGCCGCTCTAAATCACTCCGTAGAAAAAATAGCAATACCGGCACAGGAGAAAATAATACTCTAGACGATGCTGAAGACAATGAACACCCCGTTGAGCCAACCTTCGAACAGGACGAACGGGAAGATGGGCGAGTCAGCCCTGATGAACAGGCCGTAAACGAATACTTGGAGGACAGTAATTATCTTCCGCTCTCCAAGGATGAGGTGAGCCTCGGCAACGAGGATTTCATCGTGCCTGAGGAACCTCTCAAGCAGGAGCGCTTTAAGCGCCGGCTAATAGCCACTGCAAGGAGCCTGAAAAAGAAGCAGCAGCAGCTTCAAGCTGATCAAGATCTGCTCAACGATAGATGGACTAATGTCCTGGCAGCCGATGAATAAGGCCTCAAGCGCCCAACCAAAAGTTACCCGAAGCGCAAATTGCTACCTCAGTTCGATGACGAGGCGCTGGAGCCCGTTCCATCATCGCGCAATGGGGCTGACCGACCACCACGTGGCCGGGACAAAGCGGCAACTCAAGCCGAACACCAGCCCATACTACCGCACCGTAAAGGCAGAGATAAAACAGCTCGGGGATATACATATGACCTGCGGCAGGGCCTGGACCGTAGAGCAGGACATACCAGATCAATCTACAGATCGAGGGGGCGTGCCTCGACACGGGACGACAGCTACCTAGCCGGACGCGACAAGCATAATCACACCCGGGCCGAAAACCGCAGACGAACTCCATCCGAGCTACGTCACGACGTGGCCCGATATAGAGGCTCCGCACACCCCCTTTGCTTCACTGATGAGGTAATGGAGCACGAATTCCCAGAAGGGTTTAAACCCGTGAACATCAAATCATATGATGGGACAACAGACCCCGCGGTATGGATCGAATATTTCCTTCTCCATATTCATATGGCCCGCGGTGATGATCTCACACCATCAAATACCTCCCACTAAAACTCAAGGGACCAGCTCGGCACTGGTTGAACAGTCTACCCGAAAAACTCCATTGGCAGCTGGGAGGACCTGGAAGACGCCTTCCGCAATAACTTCTAAGGTACATATGTGTGGCCTCCAGATGCTGATGGTCCAACAGCCCGGAGAGTCGGCCAGGAAATTCTAGACTAGGTTCTTAACTAAAAAGAACCTGATCGTCGACTATCCGGATGCCGAAGCCCTAGCGGCCTTTAAACACAGCATCCGCGACGAATGGCTCGCCCGACATCTCGGCCAGGAAAAGCCGAAGTCCATGGCAGCCCTCATGGCACTCATGACCCGCTTTTGCACGGGCGAGGATAGCTGGCTAGCCCGTAGCAACGGCAAGCCCCGACGCAACAGACACAAGCGTCGAAGCAATGATAATAATACCGATGACACGGCGGTCAACGCCGGATTCAGTGGCTCCAAGTCCGGCCAGCGGAAGAAGCCATTCAAGAGGACCAACCCGGGCTCATCCAACTTGGACCGCATACCCGATCGTCCATGCCAGATACACGGCACCCTCGATAAACCAGCCAATCACACCAACAGAAGTTGTTGGGTTTTTAAACAGGCCGGCAAGATAAATGCCGAGAACAAGGAGAAGGGGTCGCAAAGCGAGGATGATGACGAGGAGCCCCGTCCACCGAACACATGGGATAGAAGAAGTTTCCCCCTCAGGTCAAAACGGTGAACATGATATACGGCACCCATATCCCCAAGAGGGAGCGCAAGCGCGCACTCAGGGACGTCTATGCGATAGAGCCAGTTGCCCCAAAATTCAACCCATGGTCGTCCTGCCCGATCACTTTCGATCGCAGGGACCATCCGACTAGCATCCGCCACGGCGGTTCAGCCACACTGGTCCTTGACCCAATAATCAGTGGATTCCACCTCACGCGAGTCCTCATGGACGGGGGCAGCGGCCTTAACCTGCTCTATCAGGATACAGTGCGCAAAATGGGCATCGATCCATCAAGGATCAAGCCCACCAAAACTACCTTTAAAGGAGTCATACCAGGGGTAGAGGCCCGTTGTATGGGCTCAATCACACTGGAAGTTGTCTTCGGATCCCCGGACAACTTCAGAAGCGAATAGTTGATCTTTGATATCGTCCCCTTTCGAAGTGGCTATCACGCACTGCTCGGACGAACCGCATTCGCTCGATTTAATGCGGTGCCACACTATGCTTATCTCAAGCTCAATATGCCAGGACCACGCGGGGTCATAACAGTCAATGGAAACACGGAGCGCTCCCTCTGTACTGAAGAACACACTGCGGCCCTGGCAGCGGAAGTACAGAGCGGCCTTTTAAGGCAGAATTTTAATTCAGCGGGCAGGCTCCCAGACACTTTCAAACAAGTCTGGACTACTCCACAGCTTGACAGTCTGGCTCATCAGGAGTCAGACTAGCAATTCGGCCTCCATCTCAGTCCTGACCAAATGGTGGCATACGTGCCGCGCGTACATAACTACGCACTCAAAATACCATGGGCAGGGACGGAGGCATAACCAGACTGTGGTCCACAATACGGCTCGTCCTTCCCTGGACACACATACTTTCACTTTTCTTTTTATCCTTTTCAGGTTTCTTTTCCGCAGGCCCCTAATGGTGGCCTGATCATCGGTCGTTTCAGTGGACGGATACACCAAGGTGGCAGGCGGCACAGACGTGTGGAGGAATCTCTAGACGTTCTCTTCCACGATCGTCCTACCTATTTTCAGGACCCGCAGGCAGCTCCCCCTTGGTTTTGGCATGTCAAATAGCCAGGTTGCTTATCGCACTATTTGTACAAATACGTTTTGACATATCAATCAAATTATAACGAGAACTGTTCGCGGCCCAACTTATGTGGCACTAGCTTACAATTTCATTTTATTTCGTTATTCTTATCAATTGCACACGTACACTTTGGTACGCTTTAATTGGCCAGGGGCTTCACTACGCTCCATACTATGGCAACAAAGTCGGAACACTTTTACAGTATAGTTCGGCACCCCGAATTTTAGCATTATATGCATTGACTCTGAATCATGTCTTTGGTCAATAGTTGGGTTGCCCGGCTCCTGTGCTTACTACCTTATGTTCCGCTCTATCAGCTAGGGTAGTAAAGGGAGAACTACTGCAGTTGTGTCCTGGTTTATCCAGATGAGCACCTCAGTAGAGAAAGCCAAAAACTGACTGTCATGATGCGGCATGAGCCGGTCAGCTGTTCGGAGGTTACAAATCATTTGCGATTTTTTCCGCATTATGCAACGGATCGGCCTCAGTCCGATCAGGTGTTTACATCACCCTAGTCTAGATTAAATGCTAACTAGGGGCTGCGCCTACATTTTTATTGTCAAACTCCTATGGCTAAGTGAGGGTGATAAAGCCACATAGTCCGATTGTCTGGTTCGCTGCGCTAAACACCTCCTTCAAGGACCAAAATTTTGGATCAAGAGTGTTTAGATTCCATCCCGAACACCCCCGTACTACCTATGTGGGGGCTGAAGCCGACGACTGGCCAACTCTCGGATTTAATAAAAACGGCCACACAGGAGGTAAAATTTTGAAAATAATAAGCATTATATTACATAACGATTTCGTTTCATCATACAAGGCAAAGATAACATGAATGTATTCATTCGAAGATAATGTCTTTTGCACATTGCGCCGCCACAATGAGGGACCCCTCCAGGACATCTTCAAAATACTGCTCGGGCGTGCGGTGCTCCTTGCCGGCGGGCGGTCCCTCGGTCGCGAGCTTGACGACGTTCATCTTCGCCCACTGCACCTTGACGCGAGCAAAGGCCATCCGCGCACCCTCGATGTAGACTGACCGCTTGATGATGTAAAGCCGGGGGCAGGCATTGACCAGCCGCTTCACGAGCCCGAAGTAGCTGCTGGGTATAGCTTCGGCAGGCCACAACCGGATTGTCAAATCCTTCATGGCTAGTTTGGCCACCCTATGTAGTTCGACCAGCTGTTTTAGCTGGTCGCTAAAGGGCACCGGATGTTCTGGCGCAAGGTATTGCGACCAGAACAGCTTCTCCGTCGAGCTCCCCTCTTCGGCTCGGAAGAACTCCGCAGCATCGGCAACACTGCGCGGCAAATCCGCAAATGCTCCTGGAGAACTCCAAATCTGGGTTGGTAAGAGATACCTCTTCTTCACATATTTTGCTCTGCATAATGAAGGCCTTACCCGCCGCGATCTTCTTGGCCTCTTGAATCTCGTGGAGAGCACCCCGGGCTTCAACCCGGGCATCTTGTGCGCTTTGGCGAGCCTTGGCGAGTTCAGTCTCTTGGTCCGCAATATTGCGCTCCAAGGACTCGCATTTCTTGACAGCGTCCTGGAGCTCCAGCTGGACCTCATCAACCCTGGCCTCATGTTTTTCACGGGCGGCTTGCTCCTTTGCTGCTTTATCTTGGGCCTCGGCTAGTGCCTTCTTGAGGGTTTCCACCTCGGTCGCCGCTCCTACAAATACCATGGCACTATAGTCAACATAAATCATCAATCCTTTCTGATATACAACAGGTCATTACATACCTTGCTTATCCTCCAGCTGTTTCCTTGCTTGGCCGAGCTCCTCCTTGGCTCGCTCCAGCGTCTGCTTCAGTCCAGAGACATCGGCAGCATGAGAAGTCGCGGCCAGCAGCGATGCCTTCTTATTCACATAGACATATATGGTTAGTCTCCTGCGAAAACTATTTGATCCTCTGTTCGGCTCTTCTTTCCAAACACCGGACAGAGTCTCAGGGGCTACTGTCTATACTGTGAATTTCTTTTTACATAATTGCGTCGTTTACCTCAAAGCCTGTTAGAAGGCTGATGCAGGCTTCGGTCAGTCCGCTCTTCACGGACTGAATCTTCTCAATCACCATACCCATGAGGGTACGGTGTTCCTCAACAATGGAAGCACCTCGCAGCGCTTCCAGTAGGATATCTGGTGCCTCTGGTTGGACAGAGGTCACCGGTGGAATGGGCACACCTCCTTCTTTCGAAGGGGACTGCTTGCCGGGTTCCGGAGCCGTATAGGTCTCCGGGACCGTATTCGGCTGGGGGCCGAATTGGATATGGCCCCCATCGCCAGTCTCCATGGGGATTTGCTCCCCTGCGTGTCCGGCGGCCGAGGTTTCACCCTCTGGTGCCGCCCTGATGGCCTCCTGTGTCTCTCCCTGGCCTGGGATCCTTCAGGACAACACCTCAGTGTCATCCATGGCCCTGGGAGAGGAGGCCGCCGGAAGGGACACGCTGTCCATCACCTTTGGGTCCAGCGAATTCCCCGAAGATGAGGATCACTCGAGGTCGGAACGAGCCGGACTGCAAGTCCATGGTTCAATACGTTAAAACTACGAAGATAAAGAGGCTGATATATGAATGCGTCAGGGTCTTTGAGTACTCATGATTCAGCTAGGGGCTTATCTCGGGGGCGCCGCTCTGGGCTGCTGTCGATGTCCCACGCGGAGTTATCCGCGAGGGAGACCTTCCCCTTCTTGGACGCCTCTGCCTCCAGATTTGTGGAGGCCGCCCTCTTCTTCCTTCCCCCCTCAAGGGAGAGTTTCTCTCCTCCTCCTCCTCCTCGTCCTCGGTAGCGGAGGAGTGAGTCTTGGTGTCTTCGGACGTCACGTCCGAAGCGCCCTTGCGGCGCAGACCACTTCTGGTCTCCTTGGCCTTCTTCTCCGGCGCCTGGTAGGGCGCCGGAACCAGCATCTTCGTCAGACGCGGGATAGCTGGGTCTTCGGGCAGCAGTGCCGGACACCGGATCCCCTCCGCCTTCTTTGTCCAGCCCTGAAAGTTAAATGGGAAGCTTAGACATCTTCCTCGAATATACAGGTGGAGGATATACCGTGTAATATGGAGAACTCACCGGACTGGCTGGATGAGTCAGGTCATGACCGCGATCCTCGGTCGTTTCTGGCCACGTCTGGTTTCCCTTGAATAGCACCTTCCAGATATCTTCATGCGTGGTGCAAAAGAATTGTTGCAAGGTCTGGTGCTTGGCCGGATCAAACTCCCACAAATGGCAAGTTCGGCGTTGGCAGGGAAGGATCCGGCGAACAAGCATCACTTGGATCACGTTGACGAGCTTAATGTTCTTGTCCACCATGCTCTTGATACGTGTCTGCAGTGGCGTCAGCTCATCTGACGAAGCCCAGTCCAGACCCTTCTCCAGCCAGGAGGTGAGCCGCATTGGGGCCCCGGACTTAAATTCGGGAGCCGCGGCCCAGGTGGTGTCGCGAGGCTCTGTGGCGTAGAACTACAGCTGTTGCCACCCTTTTACAGTCTCTACAAAGGTACCTTTGGGCCATGTAACGTTGGGCATCTTGCTCACCATGGCGCCTCCGCACTCTGCGTGTTGACCATCCACCACTTTCGGCTTCACGTTGAAAATCTTGAGCCACAGTCCGAAGTGGGGTGGGATGCGGAGGAAGGCCTCGCACACGACAATAAATGCCGAGATGTTGAGGAAGGAGTTGGAGGCCAGATCGTGGAAATCCACCCCGTAGTAGAAAATAAGCCCGCGGACGAATGGGTGGAGGGGAAATCCCAATCCGCGGACGAAGTGAGGGATGAACACTACCCTTTCATGGGGCTTTGGAGTGGGGATGATTTGCCCCTTGGCCGAAAGCCGATGGGAGATTTCCTTAGCCAAGTACCCGGCCTCCCGGAGCTTCGTGATGTCCTTCTCCTGGACGGAAGAGACCATCCACTTGCCCTGCGCTCCGGATCCGGACATGATCGGAGTGCTTTCTTGAGGCGGAAGAGAGATGAGGACTTGGGCGCTGGAGCTCCAGAATGGGTGGGCACAGAGAGAGAAGGCGTGGGTGAAAGGGGGTGAATCCTTATCCCCTTATAAAGGCAGCGAATACCAAGCGCCTCCCCACTCGCCTTAAAACTCGCCTGTTTCCCAAGGGCCGCGCAGATGGCACGATTGGATTACCCACGCCCGTATTGATGAGAATCCCGCAATAAGGGGACACGATCTCTGCTTTGACAAGACGTGCCAATGAAACCACACCTCAAAACGTGGAGTGGCAGGCAGCAAAATGGTTTGAAATAATGACCGGGTGGTGATGAGGCATCACGCTACAAAAGTTGTCAGTGGATTGAACTCATGAAATATTATACTCTCTGCGGTTGTGTGTGGTACTTGTTTTCCAGAGCCGTACACATTCTTTGTGTTCGAAGGTTGTTTTGGAGTATTCCGAGGAGGAACCCGTCTTACAATGCCGAAGACAATCTGCGCGCCGGACACCTCGTCATTGAAGCCTGGTTCAGGGGCTACCGAGGGAGTCCAGGACTAAGGGGTCCTCGGGCGTCCGGCCTGTTGGACATGGGCCGGACTGATGGGCTGTGAAGGTACAAGACCGAAGACTCTCACCCGTGTCTGGATGGTACTCTCCTTGGCGTGGAAGACAAGCTTGGCGTCCGGATATGAAGATTCCTTTCTTTGTAATCGACTTTGTACAACCCTAGTCCCCTCCGGTGTCTATATAAACGGAGGGTTTAGTCCCTAGAGATAATCATAATCATACAGGCTAGACTTCTAGGGTTTTAGCCATTATGATCTCGTGGTAGATCAACTCTTGTAATACTCATATTCATCAAGATCAATCAAGCAGGAAGTAGGGTATTACCTCCATTGAGAGGGCCCGAACCTGGGTAAACATCATGTCCCCTGTCTCCTGTTACCATCGACCTTAGACGCACAGTTCGGGACCCCCTACCCAAGATCTGCCAGTTTTGACACAGACACTTTTAATTTGGGAGAGTCATATTTGTTTCATCTTTCATATGGTGTCTAGCTTGTATTGCGTCTAGTTAGTTGAAATGCCTTCTGCTTAGTTTACCCTTTACACATCATAGGTGTCAATATGTCATGTCGTCCTGTTTTTCATACATATTCCATCCTCCTATCATGCAGTTGCCCTACATCAAAGTAATGTTCATCAGTATCATGCATCAATGAGTTCTGAAGAGCAAATTTTATTACTCTTTCTTGTGGGTTTGACTTGACAAGGCAAAATAAAAAAAGAAGAAGGAAAAGAGTAAGGAAGGGGATGATGGTTGTCCTCTACAGCAACTTAAACAGAGCATCTCTATAGATTCTCCTTGTACTGCTAGTGCATTACAAGTTCCAAGTCTCAGCTCACCTACTCCACCATCCCATGTGCTTGCTCTAACTTGGCAGTGTGATATGTGGTTGCATGTTGTATATGGTGTCTAGCTTGTATTGCTTCTAATTAGTGTAAATTTGCATTTTCTTAGATTACACATTATACGTGTGAATATGACACCGCTTCCTGTTTTTGGTACATACTATATATGTCTATCACACCATGTTCTTACATCAAACTACTGTTCTTGTGTATCCTGCATCAGTCATTTATGATGAGACATCTTTAAGTTGGCAGTGTGATATTGGTTGTGTCTTGCATATGATTTCTAGCATGGATTGCTTCTAATTTGTTGAACACCACCTATGACGAGATAGTTTTAACTTGGCAGAGTGATATTGGTTCCATCTTCCATATGGTGTCTAGCTTGCCGTGCTTCTCATTTGTTGAAGTGCCTTATGCATAGTTTTCACATCATAGGTGTGAATATGTCATGACATCTAGTTTTTCATACATATTCCATCCTCGTATCATGAGTTTGCCTTTCATCAGGATAGTGTTCGTCAGTGTCATGCATGAATGAGTTCTTAAGAGCGGATTTTATTCCTTTATCTTATCGGTTTGACTTCACAATGCAAATCAATAAAGTAGAAGGAAATTAGTAAGGCATTGGATCAATAAAGTAGAAGGAAATTAGCTTGCAGTGCTTCTAATTCGTTGGAATGCCTTCTGCTTAGTTACCACATCATAGGTGTGAATATGTCATGTCGTCTTGTTTTTCATACATATTCCATCTTCGTATCATGTATTTGCCTTTCATCAGAGTAGTATTCGTCAGTATCATGCATGAATGAGTTCTGAAGAGAAAATGTTATTCCTTTTTCTTACCGGTTTGACTTCACAATGCAAAATCAATACAACGGAAGGAAATTAGTAAGGAAGTGGATGATGGTGGTACTTCCGAGCAACTGAAACAGAGGGTCTCTACAGATTCTACTCTGCCATCCTCCCAACAAGATTCGCAAGATAACGCAAGGCTAGACAGTCAACGTTGTTGTGTAGATGATGATCACATCTCCCATACTCCACCATCACATGTGTTTGCCCTAACTTGCCACTATTATACATGGTTGCATGCCGCTTATGATGTCTAGCTTGTATTGCTTCTAACTTTGTTCTATTGCATCTGCTTACTATAGACATTATACCTGTGAATATGACATGTGTTCCTATTTCTAGAACATACTATATCTGATCACACCATGTTCTTACATCAGATTACTGTTCTTGTGTATACCACATCAATCACTTATGATGAGACCCCATTAAGTTGGCACTGTGATATTGGTTACGTCTTAAATATGATTTCTAGCATTTACTGCTTCTAATTTGTTGAAACACCAGACATTTTTAAATTGGCAGAGTGATATTGGTTGCATCTTTCATATGGTGTCTAGTTTGCAGTGCTTCTCATTTGTTGGAATGCCTTCTACTTAGTTACCACATCATAGGTGTGAATATGTCATGTTGTCTTGTTTTTCATACATATTCCATCTTCGTATCATGTATTTGCCTTTCATGAGAGTAGTATTCGTCAGTATCATGCATGAATGAGTTTTGAAGAGAGAATTTTATTCCCTTTTCTTACCGGTTTGACTTCACAATGCAAAATCAATACAACAGAAGGAAATTAGTAAGGAAGTGGATGATGGTGGTCCTTCCGAGCAACTGAAACAGAGAGTCTCTACAGATTCTACTCTGCCATCCTCCCAACAAGATTCGCAAGACAACGCAAGGCTACGCAGTCAACGTAGCTGTATAGATGATGAGCACATCTCCCCTACTCCACCACCACAGGTGCTTGCTCTAACTTAGCACTGTTTTTATGTGATTGCATGTTCCGTATGATGTCTAGGTTGTATTGCTTCTAATTTTGTTGAACTGCATCTGCTTATCTTACACGTTATACCTGTGAATATGACACGTGTTCCCTGTTTCTAGAAAATACTAAATCTGTCTATCACACCATGTTATTACATCGAAGTACTGTTGTGTATCCTGCAACAATCACTTACCATAATACACATTTAACTTGGGAGTGTGATATAGGTTGCATCTTGCATTGTCTTCTAGCTTGTACTGCTTCTAATTTGTTGAAATGACACTTATGATGAGACACTATTTACCTGGTAGAGTGATATTGATTGCATGTTCATATGGTGCCTAGCTTTCATTTCTTCTAATTTTGTTGGAATGCCTTCTGCTTACTATTTTTCATACATATTACATCCTCCTATCATAGATGTGGATATGCAATGCTGTCCTTTTTCGTATATATTCCGTCCTCCTATCATGCGGTTGCCTTACATCAAAGTAGTGTTCGTCTGTATCATGCATCAACGAGTTATAAGCTAATTTTATTATTTTTCTTGTGGTTTTAACTTAAGAAGGCAATATCAAAAAAGTGGAAGGAAAAGAGTAAGTTAGGGGATGTTGGCGGTCCTCCAGACCGACACAAACAGACGCTCTCCAGATTTGCCACTGTTACTTCTACTCCAGTTGAAGTTCCAATTCTATATGTTGAGTTCATTACCCCTACTCCACCATCACAGGTGCTTGATATAAGTTGACAGTGTGATAATTGGTTGCATGTTGCATATGGTGTCTAGCTTGTATTTCTTCTAATTTGATTAAATTGTACCTGCTGAGTTTGTAAATTATACATGTGCATATGACATGCCTTTCTATTTTTAGAATACACTGCATCTATCTATCACATCATGTTCTTACATCAAAGTACTGCTGTTGTGTATCCTGCATCAATCACTTATGATTGGACGCTTTTAACTTGGTAGTGTGATATTGGTTGCATCTTGCATTGATTTCTAGCTTGTACTGCTTCTAATTTTTCAAAATGCCACTTATGACAAAACATTTTTAACTTGGCATAGTGATATTGGTTGCATCTTTCATATGGTGTCTACCTTGCATTGCTTCTAATTTATTGAAAATCCTTCTGCTTAGTTTACACATCGTAGGTGTGAATATGTCATGCCGTCCTGTTTTCATACATATTCCATCCTCCTCATACATTTGTCTTACATCAAAGTATTGCTCGTCTGTATCATGCATCAATGAGTTCTGAAGAGCGAATTTTATTCTTTTGTGTTGTGGGTACGACTTGACATGGCAAAGTAAAAAAAGAGCAAGTAAAAGAATATAGTAGGGGATGGTGTTACTTGTCGGGTGCAACGGGAAAGGAGCTTCCCTCAAGATTCTGTTGGTAGAAGGTCCATGTCCATCGGCTAAATCTACAAACACAGTATCCCCTACTCCACCAGCTGCAACACCTCCTTCAATTGTACCAACATCTCAACGAGTTACTCGTTCGAATGCTCCACAAGTAGCATGTTCCCAAGCTACCTTCACACCTAACACTACTTCTGAAGCACTGCTGACACTACATGACTTGGCAAGATCAGATGAACCTCATGAGCATCAACACCAAGCCGGAGTCAAGTTGCAGTTGCATGCTCCTTTATTTGTACTCTCATAGTTTGATGTGCACTAACACATTCCATATTCATTATTGAACTAGCACCATGGCGCAAGAGGAAATAGGCATCAGGGATGCTTGACAGGTTAACAAAATCTAAAGGAGGAAGAATGGAGATCCATTTTGAGGCAGGTTTAAAAAGGCCACGTGATGCTACCGAGTCAGCCAAGTTAGTATCAGAGGCAGCCATTGCCATTAGGTGTCATGCACGTATCCTCCCAACGTGGATCCAATACAGGAATGAGAAAGACGATGCCTAACAGTGTCCTGGACTAGGGGGTACTCACCACGTCATCTCCCGACCAGCTGGATCGGGCCGAGGACCCCCATGGCGGTTCACTATATTGGGCCAGTTCGGACAGCCCATGCCGCACACAAGGAGGATTCTACAAGACTTGGCGCCCAAGACGAGGACTCCTCTAAACCCTAGGCCTATGGTGCATATATAAACCGAGGCCAGGCTAGTCAATAGACAATCTCCTATTCATTACTACAATCTCGTGGTAGATACATGTACTCTGTACTACACCCATATGAATACAATCAAAAGCAGCATGTAGGGTATTATCTCCTCGAGAGAGCCCGAAGCTGGGTAAAATCCCGTGTCCATGTTACCATCGCTCCAAGACGCCTAGCTTAGGACCCCTACTACGAGATACGCCGGATATTGAACCGACATTGGTGCTTTCATTGAGAGCCTGCTAGCGGTCGCCACGGGGCGATGGGAATTCGGATCGTCTCCGGCGCGATCTACGCATCGGAGCCGAGCTTTATGGTCGAGGTCGGCATCTTTTGTCGCCGGCACAACTGGTCACCTTGGCTTAACCAAGGACTGTGCCCTACCTCCAATCATCATGTTCGAACGAGGGCCTTCGTCAACATCAACTCCGATCTCTATCATGATCATGGAAGAATCATCCATGGAGCTCGGGGGCTCAACGTCAACATTGCCCTCGGGCGACCGTGCTATTTTTTCGGAACAGCAAACTTGTATCCGCTGCCACCACCTCCGCGAGCATCGCTTTGACAATTTCTTCGGTGGAATTGTGCGGAATTAAGTGTACAACAACCATGCCAAATTTCGCCGAGTGCCGATGGACGAATCTCTGGCAATCTACGATATACCGGAGCCCTGTCAAATCTGGGTGGGAATCTGGACGAGTTTAGGGCGTGGTCTCCAGAGCCCAGCTCGGAGGTCCTTTGGAATATCCGATGGTTCAAACTCTGGGAACCTTCCGATGAGTGGACCAATTTTCGGATCTGTTTTTTGCGCGAATACGAATCCGGCCCGAGTTCATGTTTCTTCATGAACGGAACATTGGACAACCCTTTTGAAGGAATTTTTTTCTAGGGTATTGTGCGTTGTTTTTAAACACACACCCATAAAATTTTAAGCCTCCTCCGAGGTAATCTTCACCATCATGCTGGTGTCGAACCAGTTCGGCAATATTGCTCCACGGCTGCCGACCTGCGCTAGACACGTCACCGCTTTGTTGAGCCGAGCTCAACTTCTTCGATCATCATCTTGGCAAGCCGAACAAGAGTTCGGCATCGTGAAGGATAAATCATCACCAACATCGCTGCCCCACAGATTACACGGAGCGGGCACACCGGCATCGCGGCATGGTCACTTCATCAAGCCGGCATTGACCGCGTCACAAGTCACGACCTGCGTCAGCATGGTCGCACTGTTGCTTCTTCAAGCCGATGTCCATCACGCCGACCTGCTTCAACACCTCGGCTGACATGGCAGCTGCAACGTCTCCTCACCGACCTGCTCCGTCACCTCGGCTAGACCTGGGACTTGGCTATTTCTTCATCAACATACTCTGGTGACTTCGGCGTCACCAGCCAACCAGCTTCGTCATGTTAGCTGGACCAAGGGCTTTGTCTCGGCAAGCCAACCTTTGCCAGCATCGCCATGCCGTCGCTTTATCGCCCATCAGGCAATGGGTGTGCGGATCGAGTCCCAATTTTGGGAGTCACCTTTCTTCGGATTGCTACAACAAATAAACCAGGTGCTATTTATCCTATTAATTTTTGCTTGTTTGGGTTTATTTTTCCCAAGGAATTATTACTCTAGTTTGTTCCATCATCTGTACGCAGGTCTATCAAATGGTGGCCGCATTAACGACGGTCACATGGTGGTTCGGTAATGGACTTCCACTACGTCACGTGGTCTCTTCGGCAAGCCGACGCCGTCGTCCCAATCGGCGTAAATCGGCTCGCGTGATCACCTTGTTGGTCGTGTTGCCATACCGACGTGTTCGGTTGCCTCGGGGACTTCGGCATCGTTGAGAGAGCTCTACCTCATCGAGTGTTCGGCACACAGGCCATATGTCTTTTATTACTCACTTTGCATAAATTATTAATTATGCAACATTTTTTTAAAATTATTATTATTCCTATTATCTCCGGCTTGCACTATTTTCTGTGCACAGATAAAGGATCCGGATCGGGCAGCGCTGTCACCTCTGCGTATCGACGTACCACGTCACCTCGGCTGGACTGAGGGCTTCGTCATCACTTCATTAACCCACGATGGGGACTTCGGCGTCACACTGCGGGCCTGTATTGGCCGTGCTATGTCGCCACTTCGGAGTGCCGAGCTCTTCGCTCCGCCACCTCGGGACCGGCTTGGGGGCTGGGACCTTGTCCCGCCATAAGCTCAGGCCGTGCATTGACACCGAGCACATTAACCAGCTAAGTCGCTTTTGTGCTTAGAATTTTCAATTTTAAATTTTGTTCGGTTCGACCAAAGCATTATACTTTTTTGGCAAAAAGTTGTATGTGAAAAACTTCCTTGTCAAACCTTTGTTTGTGACACACAAATTCAAATACCCCGTCTACTTGGGGGCTTCCTTTATGAAGCTTTTCCTTTTGCATATGATTATACTTGTACGGCTTCGTTCCTTGTTCGTGTATTACGCCACAATATGCACCATATTGACTTAAGTGTTCCGCAAGCTAGGTTGCCTTGCTCCTGTGTTTACCCCTACATTCCCAATTGTTCGGCTAGGGAGTAAAGGGAGCACCTATGCGATTGTCACGATCGGTTCATCCGAGCTCGGACCTCAGACTGGGTGAAGCCGAAAGCTAGCGCTTTTATTGTTTTCAATCATGGTCGGCACACAACAGAACTCATGAGTACAAAAAATCCATTGCACAAGTCTCATAGTGACAATGAGCAACCGAAGAAAGGTATCGGTGGAGGTACTATTTTCTTTGAAGATGCTTCTTACACTTCGTCAGTAATATAGCATAAGTTCTCGGAGCGCGCTTTGTCTGTTACAGCCTTATGGACTGATTGCCTGGTTATCGGAAACACCATTGATATTCTCGAGAGGTGGAGTACATAACACTTTTCGGTCCTTGACCGAAGAGGGAGAAGCCGACGGTCGGTTAAGACGCGTTTAAAGTTCGGGTGAACACAGATATGATATAAGTACTTTGGTACATATAATCATTATACATAAAATTCTTTTACCCAAGTCACTTGGGGGCTCTTAAATTTATATGAGTTGTTTTATAATAAGTGTTTTCTTCTTGGTCGTTGCAAAGTCTTTTTCTACCGCTCCTTTTTCGACTCGAGTGCATGGTTAATAGCCGGATAGCCTAGCTTCTCTCTACAGCTGCTCAAGTTTAGTTCGCTAAACTGGCCTCGGAGAAGCACTCCGCCTTTGGGATCAGGAGCTTGAAGCCGTAGGCTGACCCACTTGAAGTTTTGAGATAGGATGTGTCATGTTAAAGCACGACAGAAGCACAATTTTTTTCTCTCTAAAGACCAATTTTCGGATTGGCACCGAACACTTGATCTAGTTCGGACGTCAAATTTTTACTGAAGTTTTTTGGTTTTTCCAAGCCTATGGCACTTTTAAACTATTTGTGTGTTTCCAGCATAAGTCTCGCAGTGCAACGCCGGACACCTTTAGAGATTCGGCAAAAACATTCTCGGACATTGCTATATATACATCGGTTTCGAATTGTGTCTTCAGTCAATAGTTGGGTTGCCCGGCTCCTGTGCTTGCCTCCTACGTCCCGCTTTGTTTGGCTAGGTGTGCAAAGGGAGAACCACTCCAATTGTGCTTCCAGCTCGCATGGTCAAGCGCCTCAGTGGAGAAAGCCGAAAACTGACTGTCACAATAAGCGTAAACTGGTCAGCGATCCGATGACTATATTAAACTATAAAGATCAACTCCCACATTGATCGGAGGTGAGGTTTTCATGATCATGATAAACATAATGACCCAAAGAAAGGAACCGATAGCGGGACTATTTTCTTTGGAAGATGTTTCTTACGTTAAAAAGTAATATAACATATCTCTCCGCGTACCTTTGTTTATAAAACCGTATGGCCGGATTGCCTTATTTTCCATAAATCTTTGCCCTTATAACGGCTTTATAAAGTAGGAAAACACTCCTCGGCTACTGGCCGAAGAGGTTGAAGCCGATGGTCGGTCAACAAAGTTTTGTACAATGCGGATCCGAGCATTAATGATGTAAAGTACTTGGATACATAGAATCATTACACATAATTTGTGATGTTACTCCGGATATCGATCCTTAATTCGGCCACCCGTGCCCACATTAAGGCTCGGGGGCTACTGGGCTTCACGCTCATTATTTATAAATATTAAAGGGGCACATCGATCCCCTGACCTGGTGTTGCCACCCGACCAGTGTCTCGGGGGCTACTGCATTGGCAATCCAATGCAGAAAATTTAAGTGCAATATAGTTTTCGAGGAGATTATGATCCTCAGGTTGGTCGGCCGCACCCAACCTGAGTCTCGAGGACTTTGCACACCGCTTTTTGTGTCCCGAAGTATTTTGCCGAGCTAGGAGTTGATCCTCAGGCCGATTTTGCGAATCAACCTAAGTCTCGAGGGCTACTGGGATCAGCGGTCTTATGTCATCCTTCAGGTGCATCTCGGGTTTTAGACCGATACACACCTTGAGGGCTACTGGCTATATATCTCGGCAGAGAATAAATTGCACCAATAAAAAGTATTGACAAAAAATCGGCCCACAGTCGGGGTGGTGCACCACCTCACAAGCAGTCCGGCATAAAGCTCGGGCGCCAGTGGCCGGCTCCATAGAGGGCATTTCCCGCATTAAGCTCGGCTAAACTCCTTCAACTTTTTTGAACCAAGGTGATCTATGACACCTCGGACATAGTCCAGCGAGCTCGGATACAGTCCGGCGCTGGAGCTCAGATGCAGTTCGGCGTTGGAGCTCGACTATAACAATACTCTTCGGATACAGTCCGGCGTTGGAGCTCAGATACATTCCGGCGTTGGAGCTCAGAAGCGGTCCGGCGTTGGAGCTCAGAAGCGGTCCGGCGTTGGTGCTCGGCTGCAAAAGATACCTCGAATGCAGTCCGGCGTTGGAGCTCGGATGCAAGAGGACACTACCGCCCGGGAACAACTTCAAACCCGTGGTGTGGCATAAAAATAGCAGGGCATTGATAAAGGCCGGAAATTTAAAGGGGCTCCTCGGATACCTGACATGTAAACTCTTCGGATGCATTTCGGCGATCCTCAAGATTGAAGATGAGAAGATCTGTTGAACCAGTTTTCAAGACCGACGACCGAAGATGAAGAACAGTTCGGAAGAATCGAGGAGCGTCCCCAACTTGAAGACCGGTTCAGGGGGCTACTAATGGTGTCCTGGACTAGGGGGTACTCACCACGTCGTCTCCCGACCAGCTGGATCGGGCCGAGGACCGCCATGGTTGTTCACTATTGAGCCTGTTTGGACAGCCCATGCCGCATACAAGGAGGATTCTACAAGACTTGATGCCCAAGACGAAGACTCCTCTAAACCCTAGGCCTATGGTGCATATATAAACCGAGGCCAGGCTAGTGAATAGACAATCTCCTATTCATTACTACAATCTCGTGGTAGATACATGTACTCTGTACTACACCCATATGAATACAATCAAAAGCAGCATGTAGGGTATTATCTCCTCGAGAGAGCCTGAAGCTAGGTAAAATCCCGTGTCCATGTTACCATCGCTCCAAGACGCCTAGCTTAGGAGCCCTACTACAAGATACGCCGGATATTGAACCGACAATGCCCATTTTAACACCTTCCTTGACCATTTATCCGTAAGTAATGTTATTCATCACAATTTGAAATATTTTCTTGCTCTGCCCCATACTTTCTAGCTTCCTCCTAATGAGACTCACATTCTTTTTTGAATAGATGAGGTTCAAGTTGGATCCGAAAGATGATGCAACTAAACAAGCATGCACTCATGTTTTTCAGTCTGCTCTGCGACAGTATTGGTATCACCTTAGAAAAACTCACTTTGAAGGCAAGGCTAACAATGAAATCACCCAAACATCTCCAACGGAATATATTACGGATGAAGACTGGATAGCCCTTGTTAAACACTGGTCTGATCTGAAGTATCAGGTAGGGTATATGTATGTGATCAGATCACATATTGAACTCATATTTACGTATGTGCCTTACAAGCCTATCTTCTTATAGGTTAACTGTTTGAAGAACAAGACCGACCTCTCTAAAGTGAAATTCCAACAGACAATAGGATCTCATTGCTATATTGCACACTGTGAGGCTCTTGTAAATAGCTGCTCTTTCCTTCTTTTTGCCGTGCCATATTATCGTATCTATATTAAGTTGTTCCGAATACATAGGAAATCCTGTGCGGACCAAAAGAACCTGAACCGAATGCAGTGCAAATCTTCAAGGATTGTTACACCAGGAAGATGAAGCGCATGAGTACACCAGTTCGAACTGATGTTGTAAGTCCTTAATCCTCATGCCTTTGAACTGCTTGTTATTGAGCGTGTTCATTTAACTGCTTGGTTTGCAACCAAGTTCAGTTACTCTATTCAGTTCTATACACAGTTGTCTTAACGTATCATTTCACCGTACACGATTTAAAAGAGAGGAAGGATATTCTTTTGGTCTTGATCTGTAATCTAGTTGTGATGTTCACATGCCCACACAATGATACAATACCATGTGATATCTATTTCCCCGTGGTATGAATGATTTCATACTATGTTCATCCTATTTTAAACCATGTCTCTTTATCCTTAGATGTCAATAAATGTGAGGAAATAGACAATACAATAGGCATGCTACACGGACATATGTTCCGAAAGTGAATTTATTATGTAGTTAGCACTAAAATACATGCTAATGTATTACAGTAGTTCACCAAAATAAGTTATGTATAAACGTGAATTTTTTTGTCTCATTAGTAACTTATCTGGTACACTAATCTACAAATTCAAACTTTCAGCAAGCTATGGAACAAATGATTGAACAACCACAACCACAACCACCTGAATGTCACAAGGCTACCACAGGCACAATGTCACCTCTTACTGCAGTGCGTCGGTATCTCTCCACTAAAAGTGCAAAAAGCAACTTCCTGCGTAATTCTGGGTTGGTTGTCAAGGTAATCTCATCCAAATCGCCTACTGAATGGAATCTTCCAGCTAGACAGAGTGATATATCTATGCTCCAAACACAAGTCCAATCCTTAATGGAGGTCGTTTCTGAAACAAGAATAGTGGTTGAAAAATGTCGTCAAGATATGAATGGTTTTGAAAGCAGACTATCACACATTTGCTTCATTGTTCAAGAGCAATGGCAGAAAAAGGGGGAAGGTCGTGGTGCTCCATCCAATTCTACAGCCTGAAACATTAGTACTCAGGTCAAATAATCTGTGCTTCTATTCATCTGATAGTGCATTTATCTCCAAGGACTCTAAACTTTTATGCCAACATGCCTTTTGTTGTATGGTTGTAATTTATTTTGTTGTGATACAACATTTATCGTGCTACCAAAGGATGTAGAAATTATGACGCTATTTTTGTATGGTGTATGTTTATCTTAGTAATGTATTCGGCATCATCGATCTCCTATCAGCCGAAAGCATCATAGGAGCCCAACGGGCCAACATTTCTCTGGCCCACAATTCCAATAGGGCTAAAACGATTATGGGCCATAATCGACATGTAGCCAACAGAAATTATATGGGCCTAAGTCAGCATGAGCTTTCTAGTTTTTGATAGGCCCGTGGCCACAGTGGACCATTAACAGGCCTAAACATAATTTGGGCCCTTAGTAACAACAGACCATTAATATGTGTAAATATCTCACGGGCCTAATATGGCCCATAAATAATAAGGGCCTTTAATAGGTCGCAAGTCAGATTGGGCCCTAATTGGGCCAGAATATACCTAGGGCTTTTAGGAGGCCGAACGACGATTGGGCCTGAAATCTGCCAAATAACCCACTGGTCATTAGTAGGTCAAAATGCAGCTCAGCTTATGGTGGCCCATTTACAATGCCGACCTTTAACAAGTCGAAAGTCTGACGGGCTGTAATTGCGCTGACCTACTACACGGGCCTTTACCAAACCGAAAGTGCGGGCGGGCTTGATTTGTGTTAGCGAGTATATGGGTCGTTAATAGGCCTGGGATGACATTGGGCCACATATGGCCCATGGATTTCATCCGACGTTAACAGACCGAAAAACAGAATAGGACGGAACTGGTCCAAATCTACAGTGGGCTGCTGACAGGCCGAATGTCAGACCTGGCCAAAAATGGCCGAATTCCTTCGCAGTCTTTTATGGGCGAAAAGTTTTATTGGGCAATCAATGGGCCCAAATGTAGCAGTACCTTTAACGGGCCGAAAACACACCAGGCCGTAATTCGACCCAAATACTTAGTGGACTGTTAACGGGCCAGAAGTGGCATGGGCCGCAATGATAAGAAATCTAGAACGGGACGTTGACGGGCCGATTTGACACTATTCCTATGGGCCTTAACTGTAAATGGGTCGTCTGCAAGCAGACCGTTAATGGGCCAGCTCACTAATTTTGACGGGGTCGGCCTTTTTAACCTAAACGATCCACTGGTGGGCCGTGCCACATGTCGACGTATCATAGGCGCCTCCTGTCTATTGGACGGTAGGCATCTGTCCTGACACGGAGCTGACACGTGGTTCCTTTAACCAATGAGAATTTTACACATGGAAAATCGCCATTGGTCGTGGCTATTAACAGGATATCAAATCCAAAACTAGACCCGATATCTTAACGGCGACCCACTACGGTGGATGCCATGTGTCGGTTACCCTTGACGAAAGCACTTTCATGACACACCATTTATCATCATGGAAGTGGACACTTCCATGATGATAATTTGAGTATTGTCATGGAACACTTCTACGACAGCACATGTATGACTATCTTGATTCTGTCATAAAATCGTCATGGATGTACATGCATGATAGAAATCATGACCTACTGTGACAAACACGTAGCATCACGAAAATGTTTTTTTTTGTAGTGATATGATAGAAGCTTACACTTTCAGTTAATGAAAATCTTCTCAAAATTGTCGTCAATCATCTTCCACTCTTTATTTCGGAGCTTGCAAAAGTGAATGAGAATCTCAAGATATATGAAGGGAAGCCAGCCAACCTCATAACCAAAAACTTGCTTATATCGTCTAGTGTTTCCAAAACAAAACAAGTCCCTTGGTGAAAATTAATATGGAGTCTAGAGAATTATTTGACCAACAAAGGACCAACTTCATGGTTATGGCCTTGTCAATATCATGTTTCATAAGACACAAGGATGTCGTCAGCATACTACAAGATGATGACTCCGCCCCCCCCCCCCCACCCCACCCCACCCTGACTTTCTCGTCCTTCTTAGCCGTTGCTACAAGGATATCCAACATATTTATGATCTTATTGAACAAGATGGGCGATAGGGATTGCCTTGGTGCAACCCCTTCATGGTTTGAAAGTAATGAGCACATGAGAAACTCTTAGTAGGACAAGGTGTGGGACTCTCCCTACCTTGATTTCGAGCAATTTTTTATAGGTATACATGTAAGCTATAGATCGATCGAAACATAATCCTAGGAAAGAAAAATAGTCGCCGTCCCATGCTGCCCAATGTTACCGGGCCAGATGCAATACGTGCATCCATCATAAGCCAGAGCAGTGCTCCTCTAGTTCATGACGCTGGATTGTCAATTCGTTCGTTTGTGTTGTAGTCTCCGGAGTCCACACGGCCCTCTCCCTTCGAGTTCGACGCGGACCGTACCGACTACCTGAAGCGGCCACGAAGGGACGCGAGTTCCTAGTGGCTAGCAACATCGGCACGTGGAGCCTGTGGCTAGAAGGAGTGTGCACGGGGGTGGAGATGTGAGTGTTCTAGGTGGCCAACAGGAGCACATGTGGGCGGTGCGTGAGGCCGGCGACCAACAGTAAACAAGTTCGCCCCCACCTTAATTTTTCTTGTCCTCCGCGACTCGTATGAGTGATGTTATCGTTGACTTTCACTTCAACACTATGTCCCTGGATGAAGGTCTCGACCTGCTGACACCATGTATAGTAAGGCATTTCATTCCTGAAGCCCGAGTAGATTTTTTTTAAAGAAGGATGACCCTTGGCCTCTGCATCTGGATGATACATACAACTATATTATTAATTATCCACAAAGACCTTACAAAGTAATACATCAATAAGTCTGAAGTCACTATCTTAGAAACATCTGTCGCTACTCCTATCCAATGGATGAAGATGTGCTGATTGTCTGAGCCGAATACCAAACAAATATCGCACCAAAGCCTAACATATAAATCTGGAGTCCCCAACCAAGCCGCATTCCCGGGGTTTGGTGCACACACCGGTCGGAC
Source organism: Triticum aestivum (assembly GCF_018294505.1). Lineage (NCBI taxonomy): Eukaryota > Viridiplantae > Streptophyta > Magnoliopsida > Poales > Poaceae > Triticum > Triticum aestivum. The sequence goes on along the minus strand of NC_057796.1, from coordinate 139,935,497 downwards.
ACACACTTAGAGGCTGCCACCGTCGTTTTCCACCGATCCATCTTCAGAGCAGGTACTGATGCATTCACCTTGCCAGGCCTAACGTCGACGCCACCACGGCGCCAGGCGACACCACCTCCCTATGCGCGTCCATCATCACACATCGATCGCCGAGACCCTGCTGCACCATACCGTCGAGACTCCACATCGTCAATATGTTACCTGAAATGCCGCTCCACCGCAGAAACCGTCCACTGGTCCCTTGAGCCAATGCACAGCTCCAAAAATGATGCCCCCAAAGGGGGGAACGACACAAGAGCGCCACCATCATCCTATCAACTAATCTAGGGTTTTCCCCAGAGGTAGCAGATAGAAGTTTGGAGCTTCTCCACAACGATGCCTTCAGGAAGGTGACAACACAGAAGAGCGCCACCATCGTCGGCCTTAGCAAGTAGCCGAGAGCAAGGTTTCACCCAGATCTGCTGGATGAACCTCCATCTAGCAACATATGCACGGGCCTCCACCGATCTTTGTCGTCGCACCGCGCGCGGGCTGCACTGGCCAGATTGGATCTAACCGGGGGCCATAGCACGCATGCCGCCGACTTGTCCACCAGGCCCTCCACGCCGCCGCCGTCGATCCGAAACCAGATGGTGCGCCGCCGCATCACCGGCCATCGCCGCCGCCCGGACAGGGCTGGCCGCCATGCCCGCATGCCACGCCGTCGTGCCTGCAGCCGCCGCCGCCGAGAACGAATCGGTCGTGCCTTCACACGGTTCGGGGCCCCGTAGCACCCCTACGACGCGGGTGAGAGGGAGTCCTCCACCACTGTCGTCGGCCCTCGAGCTTAGCCCGACGGCGTCCCCCAGCGGCGGCGGAGGGAGCTCGCACCCCCGACGGCTAGGGTTTGGGTGCCGTCTGGGTCACCCTAGCGGGGATGACACAGGGGCTGCGGGGGTGTTACCGAGTTGATGTAGAAGGGCTTCCTAGTTTTGAGAGTGTAGGGTGAGCTACTTTCTTAACCAATCTTCCGATGTTGCTTCCTTGACAAAGGCGCTAGGCACAAGATCACATTTTCCATCTACTTGTTGGGGGCCCTCTTTGCAATGTGAGGACCAGTTTGTTATTTAGATCTAATTCGAGATCTTTCTGGGCAGTTCTCTTGTTCAAAAAAAAGAAAATCCATCGTGAAGGTCGGTATATGGTAGCCTTCTATACGAACCCGGCTATGATAGCAACCACCATCCTTTACCAAGTCGACCATGGCTCCAACACTGCGAAATGAGTCTCATTCCAGATCCAAGAGATACGGTTCCGCGAGCGTTTGACTCTCTTGCTTGGCCGTTTCTTTTCGAGGTGATGCGAAGCAATGGATTTGGTTATAGGTGGTGCGGGTGGATCTCAATCCTAAGAAGGACGGCTAGTACCAAAGTGATCGTGAATGGGGTGCCCGGGAGAAGTTTCATGCATGTCAAGGGCCTTAGGCAGGGCGACCCCGTTTCGCCACTGTTGTTTGTGATTGCCATGGATGTGCTGTCCAAAATCATTATCAAAGCTGCTAGTATGGGAGTCATTAGTTCTTTCACGGGCATCGCGACACATCAGTCTGTGTCGATCTATGCGGATGATGTGGCACTATTTGTTAAGCCAGGGAGTTGGATCTCACTTTTGTAAGGACAATGTTGTAGGTGTTCGGTGCTGCGTCGGGCTTGCGGGTGAATTATCACAAATTGCTGGCGATCATGACTCATGGCGACAATTATGACAAGGCCCGTGTTGATTCGTTGCTTCACTGTCGCTTGTGCAATTTCCAATGCAAATACCTAGGATTGCAATTGGCTATCAGGTAACTCACTCGGGGGGAGTGACAGCCTATGTTGGATCATGCGGAGAACTTTGCCCTGGCGTGGCAAAGGGGTCTTTTGCACCGATCGGGAAGGCTTGTGCTGGTCAAGTTTGTGATTGCTGCCAAGCCGATACACCACTTCATTATTGTGGATGCTCCAGGGTGGGTGTTTGAAGAAATTGATCAATGGATGCGTGGCTTCTTCTGGGCCGGCAAAGACAAAGCAAATGGTGGTCAGTGTTTGGTAGCTTGGAATTCGGTCTGCAAACCAACCTGGCTTGGTTGTCTGGGGGCGCGTAACCTTTAGCTACAAGGTCTGGCTTTGAGAGTGCGGTGGGAGTGGTTACGACGGACGGACCCGGAGAGGCCGTGGCAAGGTCTGCCGATGGGAGAGGACAGGGAGGCCCGTGCGGTCTTTGATAGCTTAGTGCACATATCAGTTGGGGTAGGCAACAATGCTTTGTTTTGGAGGGATAGATGGGTTCATGGCTTTTCGGTGAGAGACATAGCGCCATACATACATGCTCAGGTGGATAAGTGGACTGTCAACAGACGACGGTTGAGGAAGGATTGGATAACGACATGTGGCTGCTCGATTTGTCGGGTGAACTAAACTTCGGTGGGCATTTTCAGCTTCTGCACCTTAACATGGCGTTGAGCACGGTTACTCGTGACCCTTCTAGAGAGGATTCCTTCTCGTGGCCGGCGGATCCGTCCGGGAAATACACCGCACACTCTACCTACCATCGATTGTGCCTCGAAGAGGAGAGGGTGCCATATGCCTCATGCATCTAGAAAAGTTGGGCTCTACTTAAGTGCAAAATTTTCGCATGGATGGCAGTGCAACATCGCATTTGGACGTCAGATAGGAAAGCGATGCATGGTCTGCAAGACCTACCATCGGCTTGTTACACGTGCCTTCAAGAGGAGGACAATGCGGAACATATTTTGGTGCAATGAATGTATGCCAAGGAAGTGTGGCACAACATCTTTGTTGCATTGGGTTTGTAGGGCAACATCCAGGAGGCTCAGGATCACTTGCTGGATTGGTGGCTGGCGCAGAGAGTAAACTTGAGTAGGGGAAGTAAGCATGGCTTCGATACGCTCGTCATTGCGGTAATTTGGGCCTTGTGGAAACAACGCAATGCGAGAGTGTTCCACGGGACTAACCAGCAGTTGCAGGCGTCGGACTTGGCTCTCGCCATCATTGGGGAACTGAAGGAGTGGAGGGCGGCAGGACTAGGCGGAGGAGGTTTTAGCGCGTTTTGTGAGAGTGTAGGCCTAGTCTAGCGTGTGGGGTGTAACTGGGTGTGTTCCTTTGATGGATGTTTGCATCCATCTCGAGGCTTCTTGTACATTGTTTTTGCTCCCTTCTGTAAATTTAAGGTACGCCATTGGCGTACTCTCGAAAAAAAGCCAACACATCAAAAACACATGATGAGGCACAAATGTCGGTATGGAACCAATGACACTGCCCACAGGTCATGCCCAATGCATATGACTTGTAACCACCAAGCCAAGCCTTCATTATGCACTACCATGAACCTCCCCAGTCGGATTAGAAGGATGACACCAGCACAGTCACCTCCGAGCCACTATGTACAATGCTAGGTGCTTAGGGAGGTGCTTAGAAAAATAAATCGGGTTTTTCTGAAGCACCGGTGCCTATTTCTACAGAAGAGACGCCTAATTAAGCATTTACCCCGTACAAATAAGGACCGGTGCTTAAGGAAAGCCTGGTTTATTTTGCTAAGAATCTCCCGCTACGACTTAGAAGACCAACTCTCCGTCATCTACACCGATGAGGAGGCCTATTGGCGCTTGCGTGGCTCCCAGAAATGGGTCTTGAAGGGGGGCGCGAACACTGCATACTTTCAGGCCATTGCGAACGGCCGCCGTAGACGCAACACCATCCCACTCCTTTGGGATGGCAAGACCCTCCTTCAGTCCCCGAGTGACATTAGAGCCCACGTCGACGGGTTCTACCGGGCCATATTCTCCTCCGCTCCTCGGAGCGGCCTCTCTCTTGCCCCGATTGCTGGACTGGCAACCATCTTGTTTCCGCCGTGAAGAACGAGGCCCTCACGGCCCCGTTCTCGGAGGGTGAGGTCTGGGCCGCCATTAGTGGCATGAACCCTACTTCGGCCCCTGGTCCGGATGGCCTTCCGGTCAAGTTCTTCCAGTCCTTCTGGAATGTGATTAAGCCCGAGATCATGGCCATCTTCGATGAGTTCTACGTTGGCTCCATCGACCTTGGGCGCCTTAACTATGGGATCATCTCGCTCATCCCCAAAGTGTCTGGGGCCTCCGACATCCGCCGGTTCCGCCCGATCACGGTTATTAACGTGATCTTCCGGATCCTGGCTAAAGGGTACGCCAATAGGGTGACCCGGCTCGCCGATCACATTACCCACCTTGACCAGACCGCCTTCATCCAAGGGCGGTATATTCTGGATGGGGTGCTGGTCCTCCATGAAGTCCTCCATGAGGTCCGGTCTAAACACCTCAGGGCGGTCTTCCTTAAGATTGATTTCCATAAGGCGTATGACACTGTTAGCTGGCCCTTCCTTCGGGAATTTTTGCTCCGGAAGGACTTCGACGACCGCTGGATCACTCGCGTGATGCAGATGGTGTCTTGCGGTCGCACTGCCGTGAACATCAATGGGGAGATCGTCCTTACTTCCCACCTTATGTGGGGTTCATCAAGGCGATCCCTTCTCCCCATTCCTGTTCAACATGGTGGTGGACGCGCTTGCCGCCATCCTGGACAAGGCTAAGGCTACGGGACATATTCGTGGGATCACTCCCCACCTAGCCGGCGTCACTGGGATCTCCCTTCTCCAGTACGTCGACGACACCATCATCATGGTCGAAGGCTCGGAGACGGACATCTCTAATCTTAAGTTCCTCCTCCTCTGCTTCCAGCAAATGTCAGGCCTCAAAATCAATTTCGACAAGAGTGATGTGATGGTGATGGGCTACTCTCGCGAGGAACGCCTGAGCATTGCCAACCGTCTTAACTACCGCCCGGGCTCCTTCCCCATGACTTACTTGGGAACGCCCATTAGTGACTCTAGGCTCACTGTCGCTGACTTGCCTCCGACTGTGGCCAAGCTGCAAACGCGCATTGAGCCCTGGCAGGGTAGGTGGCTTTCGAAGGCGGCCCAGACAATCCTCATCAACTCCTCCCTTCACAGCCTCCTCTTGTTCCTCATGAGCTTCTACGGCCTTCATGAGACCCTGCACCATGAGATCGCCAAAGTCCAGTCTCGTTTCTACTGGGCAGCGACAACAATAAGCAGAAATACCATATGGTTAGATGGCCAGACATTTGCAAGCCTCGGGATCAAGGAGGACTCGGTATCATGTGTTCTAAGCGCATGAATATTGCCCTCCTATCCTGATGGCTGTGGCGCATTTCGTAAGGACATGGCGGCCTCTGGTTAGACATAATCCAGAACAAGTACCTGCGTGGACAACCCCTCGCTTTCTGTCAGCGCACGGGAGGTTCCCAGTTCTGGCAGTCAATAATCCAACTTCTCCCGGTCCTCCGCATTGGGACCTCCATCTCGGTTGGATCTGGTGCTGCGACCTTGTTCTGGTTTGACCGGTGGGCCGGAGACTCCCCCTTCGCGGCGCGTTTCCCCGCCCTCTTCTCCATCGCTGTTGACCCATCCATCTCTGTAGATAGGGCCCTTATTGACTTAGGGCACCTCACATTCCAGAGGCCGTTCGGCCCTTCGGAATCCGCCGCCTGGCGTGAGTTGCTAGACTGCGTCGCTCTCCACGAACCGGTAGTAGACGCGGGCCCGGACCAGGTTAGGAGGCGTCTTAAGCTGTCCGGCCAATTCTCCACCAAGTCCCTCTACCAGGCCATTGCCCCCTCCACCCCCTCCCCCCTCCCGGCGGTGTGGTCCATCCGACTGCCCCTGAAGATCCGGATCTTCATGTGGCAATGGATTCGTGGACGGATCCCGTCTGGGGTGGAGGTCCGCAAGCGCAATGGCCCTGGGACGGGCATATGCCCGCTCTGCGATGTTCCCGAAGACTCGAATCACATCTTCTTCTCTTGCATGTCAACTCAGTTTCTGTGGAGCTGCTTTAGAGAGGTGGTCGGTGGCAATTGGTGTCACACTAACTTCCCCGACCTATTCGCCGAACTCCAGAACTCCCCCTTGCCCTCTCGCCACATTAGGTGGCTTGAGATTGGGGCTCTAGCGTGGACCCTCTGGTCGATCCACAATAAACTTGTGATCCAGCGCATTCCTCTTCAACAGGCCACTGACGCTCTATTCAAATTGTCTGGTTACTTGTAGCTCTGGCGGCCGCTTAGCCGCCCTTCGGACCGGGACGCCATCTCCGTCTTCATCGCCGACCTCCGCTCGATGGCTGTTCGTCTGTCGCCGCCGCCACCTCCGCCGCCGCCGGAGCCAGATTAGGCGCCGTCTTTAGTCGCCTTCTCCGGCTCCCCTTGTTTTTTCCTTTTGTTTGGGCTTGTTGAGCTGTGCCCTCAGCAGAACCTTTGTACTTTATGCTGTAAGACTTGGGTGTGTGTGTTCTGGACTAGTGCTTGTATGTGTGCTCTTGGCGGTTTGCTTTATTTATAAAGTGGGGCGAAAGCCTTTTTCGGTAAGGCCTGAGGACACGCGGAGAAAGGCTTCATGGCTGCCACAATCCTTACTGCCGGCAACGGTAACGAGCGGAAGGGAGAAGAAACGAGACTCGATCGGGTTACGACGATTACTCGGGTGGGAGGGAGTGACACCGAAGATCCCGTCAGTGTGATCCGACCCATCGGGAGCTACAGCCTTTTAGCGTTGTCCTGTCTATGTGGTTGTAAATAAGATTGGCCTCGGCTCTTTATTTCCTGGTACTTGTCTAGTGCAAGTGCAGCATCCCCACCGTTCTTTCAAAAAGGAAGAAAGAAACATTGAATGGATCATCCAGTCGCTCCAAAGCCATTCTTTTGCACAAAAGAAGAAGCTAGCCAGCATGTGCAAGGTTCACTCTGCCGTGGCCTCCAATATCTCACGGCACCTATACCTACGCTGTGCATCGAGTATATATGTCCCCTTGTGGAAAAAAAACGAATTTTATGGATTAAACAGCTTAGAGATCGAGGCTGATGTAGTCTTCATTCAGAGCGTTTCCTATTAGTATATCAGAATATATCTTACTGTCGATGGAATTCCACGATTCTAGCACCAATAGAGCATTTTCTTCCCATTCCAGCGCCAATGGAGCATTTGCTTTAATCCAAGCAGCCATGTTGATGGAATCAACCTTTCAGCAAACATGGAAATGTTGTAGAAAACATGATTGAACCTTTTTTTTTTTTGCAGGGAAAAACGTGATTGAATTGAATGTTAAACAGAAGGGAAATTTCCACTCCATAGAGAAAGTAGCGGGTGCACGAGACAGCGCCATTTGAAGGATAATGAAATGAGACCCCTCCTCCTACCATCAACATCGCCGATGTGGATGCTCCCGTTGTACACAAACGAGTTAAACGGACAGATGCGCCTTGTGGTCCGCGGTGATCAAGGGGAGTATATGGACGCCAGAATGGCAACAGCTTGCTAATGGCAAGCAGGGACAAATCAACGTCATTGTTGAGAGGTGGAGTTCGAGAGCTTGCTATCCCTCTTGTGTGGTTACCATGAGCACATTGTGAGTTCTCTAAATGCTGCGGCGAATCCCAGAGCATAGCAGGAATTTTCTTTACGTTGGATATCTTCTTTTTCTAAGAGATGCTGATCAATGTGGCATCGCATCTGGTGGCCGACATGCATTTGTTGATCAACCAAGTACTCGTTGGCAAACAAGGTCCAATTGTTCATCTCAAGTGAGAAACAAACATGTATATGTAACAAACACATGCATGGCAGCAGTCCAATCATATGTTTACCCCATTTATGTATTTTCCGATGGATGTTCCAGAGATCCTTGGTAACACTTGCAAACAAAACGAGGACGATGAACGTGACTGACTGGTGTAACAATCAAACTAAAATGGCATGCAGTTGGCTGCTTCACAGCCCACTTGGTTTGTATTTGCTGAAGCATAGTAATGTTCCTGAATTTGCTGATGGGCACCACAAAACTCTTGTGGTTATTAATTGGCCAAAACATAACAACCACTAAAACCGTATAAATTTATAACATAAAGAGAGAATATAAACTGGACCAGCTGTCCTTGGCTATCAACCCAAGTGCGTCGACACTTTCTCTAGATGATCTCTTTGCAAAAGAGCAAAAAAAACAAAACTTTCTTTTGCCAAGCTCCAAGGTTGTACTGGCCCTTGGATGAGAAGACTCACATACGTAATTGATGTGTACGTAGCTATATTCTCCCTGGACAAAAAATACCTATGCAAACACACATTACACATTATAACACAATATCGGCGGCCGAGCCGAGCCTCAAGAAAAGAGAACAAAGATGGTTCCAGGGGAAGAACAGAACAATTCCACCCTGGCAATTGGGCATAGATATATGCTTTATGTGTGCGAATTTTCCTTAGTCCGTTGCAGTGCGCTCGCGTGTCAAAAACAAAATAGGTTCTTCCTATCAGAGCCTTATTAGGGCCTACTTGGATGCAAATATGTCTGTAACTAGTGCTTAGAGAATATATCATGGTTTTTTTTTCTTGGGACAGGGTGTTTTTGATGCTCCTAATTCCGTTTTTAAAAACAAAAGTTGACCGAAACTAATTTGTCCTGTACTTTGTTAATCCACCTTACGACACTATTAAATAAATAAATAGCGATACTTAAAATGCCAAGTGAGTACGAAAATCAGATTTTCTAGAGCTTAGCCAGCTAAAATCTTGTTTGGCTAGGTTAGGGTAAAACTCAATATCAAAAGAAGTATTTTTCTCTCCCCTAAAACTCAAATTATCAGCCCTACAAAAGACTGTTTCTAGTTTTTCCACAGCACACACAAGGAAGATGCAAAAGAATAACTAAAACCAGTGTTCAGCCACACAATGTAGAAGAAATGTTATCTTAATGGAATAAAACTTGCTACAGCTTTTTCATGTCCTTTTGTTACCAAAAACCACGATCAAAATGACCACTTGTATATTGTGATGGGGTAACCGTCGGCATCAGAGTGCCTACCTGTTACTTAAAATACATAGGTTGCTCTTATAAGACAAATTGTGGTTATTCGTCTGCTAGAATTAATGGTAGTCATAACAGCATCAGTTCTTCTATAAGAATAAAGCTATTGTTCCTTTGTCAGATATATTCACGCTTCAGATCTTAGTGTCTCCTCCAGTAACGCGGTCCTCTGTAGTGCATTAAGAGTCAATGAAAAACTGGAAAATATAAATTTGGTGGCTTCATGACCTGTAAAGATAATTTTCAAGTTCAGAAAGGGTTTCAAACTGAAGCACTACACACAAATTATAATGACAGTTTAGTATAGAAAGCAAAAGAAACAAAAAATACAGGTGGTTTATAGGGACTTTCGGCTTCACGGGGAGGAAAGCGATTTTTTGGTACAATGAAACACGAAAAGAAAGAAAAAACACAAGCAATTACGCAACATCCACCCTCCACACGAAATAGATGCTCAACCTCTAATGTATGCTTATCTGCATGACAGTCGCCTTTTCTTGGAATCAAATGCTTGTCGTTGAAGATTTTATACGTAGCGTGGCAACTTTAGCACATATTCAGGATTACTGGTATTCTACAGCATATTCTATCATCAATGACAATAACACTGGTTGCATTATACAACGTGCACAACAGACAGATTACATATGATCATGTGAACCAACATGCGAAACAGCAGACAGATTACATATGATCGTGCGAAACAGCCACAAGAATCATTCCATGAGTGACAATTCGCACTGCAAGAGAACCACAGAATGCTCATTGTTGTTGTATTGCCTAGTCTTTTTCATCAGATCGGTCTTTTGGTTGCATTGGCTAGAGCACCCACTTCTACATGGTATCAGAGCCAAGAGGTCTTGAGGGGGAGTGTTGATGCATTGACTAGTCTCTTCCATCAGATCGGTCTTTTGGTTGCATTGGCAAGAAACACACAAATTAATAAGAGGAAAACCAAACATGAATCAGTAAGTTATCATAAGAACATTTACTCGGGATCATTACATTAGTTAGAGCTTAACAAGCAGCATCAGAATATCTAATAAATATAAATTTTACCAGAAAAATGCAGTTGCTCGTTACGAATGGTGAGCAAATGTATCGGTCCTTTTACCGGAATAACAGAACTGTTCCGTGATCAGATAATGATGCATGATACATCACATGTATGGATGCTTCTTAACATGTATGGAAAAAGTGAAGAACAAAAGACACCAACGATTGTCACCCTTCTTTTTTCCTGTGGATCAACAGTTGCCGCTTGTTAGCAACAGAAGCTAATGAGACATTTTGATGTTTCTCAATATCTTCATAATCAAGCAAATCCAACAGTTGGACACCATATCTCGCTATCTTATAGATGGAATAGGTGCTATAACATACCAGATTCTCCAACATGGGTGCATGGACCAGCATCAAACATAAAAGCTTTTGAGATTCTTCTAGGTACATGGCTGGAATAATTAACTGGATTCTGAGCAAAAAACATGTATGTCCATTTCACCCTTACTTGACGTTTGCGGTCTTGCTGAAAATTGTGCCGTGTTTCGTATGAATAAGGGAAGTATGTGGGCCTCCTACTGATATTCCACCTAGTGGTTTGGGCAATATCTTCTTCTTCCAACACGTTAAACACCCATCGTGCATTATAAATAGCGTGCCCCTTGTTATAAACTACGAACCCTGGGCAAATCTAGTTCTTGTGGCAAGATAAAACCTTCAGCCCAAAAGAATGTTTCCTGACCTCCACGTAACAACGGGGATTATTGGTATTTTTCAATTCACTAGCTACTCCAACTAGTTTGCTTCCTCTTTTAACTCCATCATGGTCTTTTCTTGCAGGAAGTGTAGTCTGCTTTCTCCTCTATGCAGCACCAATGTACATGCCTATATCATAAACTCCTATGATCAGCTTAGAGTATATGATGCATTGCATAACACTTTCCATTTTACTGTGTTTCCCAGATTGACATTCAGAAGAGTGATAAAGAAGGGCAGTGTAGAAGAATACTCATGCATACCATATATCTTAACTTTGTTCAGCAGCCTCACATATACTTGGTACGGTCTTCCAGTAGTGAGCTCTGGATGGGAGAATTGGACTCTGTCCGGAATCAGCTCACTAGGAGTGCTCTTTGAAAGCACATTTATCAGTATATACATATGGTTTGCACCACGAGAGAAAAAGGTAAGTTATTTCTCAAGATCTGTGATTCTCCTTCCATTAGCATGTCAGTAACTTTGCGGTAAGAAAATATGGATGCCAGTGTCTGTCAAAATTTCGTGTTCATTTCCATTAGCATATCATAGTTGATATATACAACTATATACAAAGGCAACAACCTTGCTTGGAAATGATAAATTGAATCAGCAAAACTACGAAAGTAGAAGTGAGAGCCTTGTTTCCCTGGACGAAATGATAAGAAGCAATAAGCACATATTTACTCCTAATTTATCACATTCACATAAATTGGAAATTCATAAGCTATATAATAATCACAGAATCTCAATCAGATATTGTTAATTTTCTTTTATCTCTAAACATAAACATGTACTGAGGCCTAACTCTTGCATATTAATGTGACAGAAGAGGTTGTATACATGTGTAGGTACGCAATTAAGTAATATAGTGATAGTCTCTATCATCGGGGACCAGATGCTTCATTGTAAATATGATTTGGAAAAAGCAACAGTTATTGTTTAGGGAAATGAAGGAAAAGAATCTAGTTACTAGTGACTTAGTGAGTAGTGAATTTAAGAACATAAATCTGTAAATTATAAGCATAGTTGCCTAAGGACAATAACACTTTATGCTTAGTTGTAAGCATGATTGACTAAGGACAAGAGCACTTTATGTTTCTATTTATAAAATGTCGCTTTCACTCTTGCTGAACCATGTAAGGAGGACCAAACACCAGCCTTCTGATGCAAAAAAGAGAATATATTATTTCATAGTTACCCCTAGGCTTTATAGGTACTATTTCACGATTGTAGTTAAAATCTTATAATTAAAATGGCGAGTAGTTCGCTGTTTAGATGCGTATATGATGTTATAAGAATTATTATCCATTAGTAATCCTAACACTTAACTGGCAATCTTTTGCAGAAGCTTGTCATGATGATGGTATCTCCAATTCTAATCATCTTCGGCATGGCTGTATTTTTCTCAATTTTCTCATTCCACACCCACCAAATGCGTAAAGTATTTGTCGGTAGCATTGGTTTGGTGGCTTCCATATTAATGTATGGCTCTCCGTTGGTAGCTGTGGTGAGTACTGTTATTAGCGTGCTTCCTGAACTATGATTCACAGAGAAAAGAACAACATGTTTCATCATAATGATTTGCAACAACGTTCTAAGCCTGACAGAATGATCCACAAACGCATGTGATAAGTAGTATAAAATATCGTATGTTCCACAATATCTAAAAATGGTTCAATGAACTTATATCAGTTTCCAAAGTACTTCAGAAAAAATATATTCAGTTAGACAGAAGGCATGGCAAGAAAATTAACTTTTTATCCAACATTGCAGAAACAAGTTATCAGGACGAAAAGCGTGGAGTTCATGCCTTTCTACTTGTCATTGTTTAGCTTCTTGACAAGTTTACTCTGGTTGCTGTATGGGCTCCTTGGAAAGGATCCTTTTCTCACGGTTAGTACAGAAAGAAACTTTAGAACAATAAAATATATAAATTATGCTGACATACTTGTTTTCTTGTAAAGGCACCAAGCTTCATTGGCTGCTTAATGGGTATTCTTCAGTTGGTCGTGTACTGCATTTACAGCAAATGCAAGGAAGCACCCAAGACGAATCCTGATATTGAGCAAGCAGACGAACTGAAAGTTGTAACTAGTCAAGACAACACGAAGGGACAAAAGCCATAATCTGAGACCTAAACTACCATTTTGAGTAACAAATACATTTTCTTTTCGCTGGACAAAGTGTGTCTTGTAACCGCATAATGCGAGGAGAAAATAATAGTGTTCAGATTATCATATATTATATTCCTAGTCAACTATTGCAGATCTAAATAATTTGCTAATGAGGTGGCTGCAATGTCCCATGGTCACACATTGCAGAAATTAGATATGCATACACAGCTTGACTTGACTAGCAGTGGATGTGTTCACAGGGCATCCAATTGGAATGTTCTTTGCAATCATCATGTGTTAAGTTGGGATGATAGCAACAAAAAAACCCTTGCATACGTCAATGGAATTACTGTTGATTAATGAACCACCACACCATTGCCACATACTGCTAGCCGCTTATATTATTGAATTAGTAACGATTCGTAGACAAGCGGCAACAGCAAGTTTATGTATGAATATTCGATGCAGTTTATCTCAATCATGGAAAAACACGGTGACAAGACAAAAAGGCGTTCCATGATAAAAATACAAATAATTGCAAGTATATTACATTTCGGGGGGGCGGGGGATATCATTGTTTTATATCTAACCAGTCACCAAACCAAGTACGTGATCATATTAGATCGTTCAAAAGCTGAAGGAACGGCTACGTTAAGCTTTCAGCTATGGTTTTCTAGACGAATTGTGCAATTGCTTTAACAGCTTCTAATACTGAAAAAGGGTTTCCCCGCTTTATATTATAAAGCAAACATATCATTGTTTTATATCTAACTAGTCACCAAACCAAGTACGTGATCATATTAGATCGTTCAAAAGCCAGAACCTTAGGATCAGGAACCTACCATTAGATGTTATAAGAAAATTTTGAAGGAACGGCTAGGTTAAGCTTTCAGCTATGGTTTTCTAGACGAATTGTGCAATTGCTTTAACAGCTTCTAATACCGAAAAAGGGTTTCCCCCCGCTTTATATTATAAAGCAAACATCACCGAGTACATTCGAGATACCGAACAACGCACACACCGCACACACCCAAGGCAAGATACAAAGGTGCCAGACACCGACACACCACCCCACCAGAGGTGAACTGGACCAAAACAAAGCCTGGCCTCCAAAGCGGTGCCTCCAAGAAGGATACGACCATGGATAGCCGCCACCGCGCGATCAGCGAAGATCAGGTTTTCACCCAGAGCAAGACGACAAGAGTGGGAACGCCGCGACGGAGCCTTCAGGAAGGGTACGGCGGCAATGGCCACCGCCACCGTCGGCCAGTCAAAGGACCGGACAAGTAGTGTACCCCGACACTCACACCCCACCTTTGAACCTTAACTCCGTCAACCACCCGCAACCACGCCACCCACGCGGCCATGTTTGCCTGCCCGCACCTGAGACGCACGCTCTGCCCACGAACATCGTGCCTCCCACCGCCAGAGCCGCCGCCCTGCAATCAGACAACCCCGAGACCTACACAAAGGGCCGAGCTTTGGACCAACCGATGGCCCTCGACCGATGGAACCACCCGCAGACGCTCCGCTGGTAAACCTGCGCCAACCCGCCCATGGCCGAGGAAAGGGGGAGAAAGGGGAGCGGACGAATCCGGACCGGCAAACCGTGCCGGCGACAGGTGGGGCGACCGCATCGAGGCCACCCATCCCTCCAACCAAGCTCCCCGCCGAACACGGGGAAAGGGGGAGAAGGAGGAGCGGACGCATCCGGACCGGCAAACCGTGCCGGCGACAGGTGGCACGACCGCATCGAGGACACCTATCCCTCCTACCAAGCTCCCCCGCGAGCACTCCCATGTCGCCCCACCATGGTAGCTGACACACATCTCCACGAGGCCATCGGCAACCGCGTGCCCGCTGATGAGGGAGACCAAATCAACCCGCAGCTGCATCCATGGAAGCTCACCGGAGATGCCTCCTCGCGCCGTCCGCCGACGTCTGAGAGCCAGACCAGGAAGGTTCCGACGCGGCAGGGGGCGGCCGCCCGCAGATCCTTGTCACCTGCGACCCGCACCACCGCAGTGCCAAGCCAGGAGCCGGCCCAGGCCACCGGAGCCCGCCATCGACGCCCTGCCTCGTCGCGACCGCCGCCACGCCAGATCCGACCGCCGCCATGAACGCCCGCACCAGCCGCTCGCAGCCCCCGCCGCTCCACGCACCGGCGCACCCTCCGACGCCCAGCCCGTCGCGCCACCGCCACGCGCAGCGCCATCACCACACCGCCGCGCCGCAGTGCCGCCTCGCCCTGGGACAGCGAGGCGCCTCGATCCAGCCGCGTCGGCTCACGCCAAGGCCGCTGGGAGGGGGAACGAGGAGGCCTCGCCGCCGCCGGCGTCGGCCAGGTTTCGCCCAGCCGCGCCCTCCGGCAGCGGCGAGGGAGGAGGAGGGGGCGGGGAAAGGAGTTGGCGGCAGCGCGGTAGGGTTCCTCCCGTCGCCTCGCGGGGGGCGAGCGGGAGGGAGGGGGCGTCCGACTTACGCCCATTACCAAAAATGTATTAATAAGAGATGCCAATCCAGCTTCTAATTCAACATCATGTTGACTTATTCTCGCTTATTTTTGGTATCTTTGGCTGATTTTGAAAGAGTGGTCACCACCATCAACAACATGCAGTTCATTCTGGCAGGTCATCTTCTTTCGAGTTAACTCAAGCTTGTCTAAGGGGCATAAGCCATCCTTGTTGCCCTGTGAACACATCCACTGCAAGTCAATATCTTAAAATTACTAGCACAATGCCCGTGCATTGCTATGAAACTATAAAATACGAGTTAAGTCACTAGCTCAGAAAGTCGTCAAAATACACCGGTGTCCTGTGGCCTTTCTGTGCGGTTCACGATTAAAAAGAGCGAAAATACGATGAAAGATCACGTGGCATGCATTGCAACATCTTAAGCGATCATAGTAGGTCCGTTGCAAGACACAACATTTCAAATGTTGAAACATACAAGAATAAGCACAAGGTCGTGGATGGGTAGGCGGACAAGGCCTATCATCGCTTTGGAATTACAATTTGTTCACTCTCTTTTTTTCGGGAAATTTTCCGATCTATTCATCTTCAATCATGACAGTACAACGAATACCAAAAATAATAAAAATTGCATCCAAATCCGTAGACCATCTAGCGACGACTACAAGCACTAAAGCGAGCCGAAGGCGCGCCGCCGTCATTGCCCCTCTCTTCTTCTATGATATAGCACTGGAAGAACTTGGTTGGGAAGAGAAACTAAAAAACAAGGGCATAATTTTGAGTTAGAGTCGCATTTTTGCATATATTATTTGCGCCTTCTATGTGTGTTGGTCTCACATGAAAGTAGTAGTGTACTTCTTTATTTGTGTTAGGTCGCACATGTGAGTAAAAATACATTTCTTTATTTATGTCTCTTGGAAGGTTGCTAGTACCACATGTAGGTATGGGTGCATTTTTTTATTGGTGAAAGTTGTTGTTCCCACATGTGAACTCACCATCAAGTTCAATCTTTATAAGTAGGAAAGACCATTTACATCCATGTTTGGAACACAAAGATTTTCTTCATATTCTTGTCTGAACTGAACTGTTTGCAACAAATTTCCTATCAGATTATGTGTTCGAAACAACCCCTGAAATTTTCACTGCAGATATTTAGAAAAAAACAAAAAAAAACTACTTTACTTCAGTACCTGCACAGACATTGTTGAAACCGTCAGCTTTAGTAGTATCTCGTCCCTCACTACCCCTTTCTCTCCTTGTTGAAGAAAGCAAAGATGCAAAAAAAAGAAACAACTTCTTTAGTTTGTGATTCTATCTGAGAAGAAAGTGAATTATCTCTATACAAAATGAAAGTCAATTATCATATTTTTTTATTTTTTTGAAAAGGGGGACCCGGCCTCTGCATCAGAACGATGCATACGGCCACCTTTATAAATAAGCAAATAGGTTCAACAAGGTCTTATAGTCTGGAAAAAAGTAACGGCAAGCTCACAAAGAGCCACAACGCCAAAAACACAAAAGCCAAGAGGCCTCAACCGGCTAGCATAACAAAGATAGGAAAACTAATCGCCTATCCTATTACATGACCGCCATCCAAACCGGTTGAAAATATCCCGTGCTACCGTCTCCCACCGGACAGATCCAGTAACCAAACGCTCCCTTGCCTCCGTCGGAGTGAGTAACGACCACATACGGATCCGCGCAGTGGCTCGAAATATAACCTGCAAAAAATAAATATTTGTTGTTTTGTTAAAAGCCAAATCATTTCTGCAGTTCCAAATTGCCCACAATAAAGCACATACTCCTACGCGAATGTGTCTAGCTGTTTCGGACTCTATCCCAACAAGCCACGTTCCAAATAACGTACTGACAGAATTCGGAGGAGTAATGTTAAAGGCAATGTGCACCGTCTGCCACAAAACTTTGGCCAACGGGCAATAAAAAAAAGGTGTTTGATAGTTTCATCCCGATCACAAAAACTACACCTAGTAGATCCTGTCCAGTTGCGCTTTACCAAGTTATCCTTTGTTAATATGACTTGTTTATGTACAAACCACATAAACACTTTAATTTTCAAAGGAACTTTGACTTTCCAAACATATTCGGAACTAGGAATGGCGCTAGAGTTGATGACATCGATATACATCGATTTAACTGTGAACTCTCCAGACCTAGTAAGCTTCCAACACAACTGATCGGGCTAGTGAGATAGCTGAACCTCCATCAGTCTACTCACTAAATGAAGCCACGCTTCCCATCGGTTGCCAACAAGCGTCCTCCTAAAATGAATATTAAGGGGGATGGACTGCAGTATTGTTGCAACATAAGCATCACGTCGTTGAACAATACTATATAAGGACGGATCTTGAAGCGCCAGCGGCGTCTCTCCAAGCCAGGTATCCTCCCAGAAACGCGTGGTAGTGCCATTACCGATCATAAACTTGCCCTATTGAAGAAGGCTGCTTTGACTCTCGAGCCCCTTCCAAAAAGGCGAGTCCATCGGTCTCACTGTCACCTGGGACAAAGTTTTGAACTGCAGATACTTACTTCGGAGAATCTGCGCCCACGTGGCATCAGTCTCAACTGATAACTTATACAGCCACTTACTGAGAAGGCATATGTTTTTGACTTCAAGATTCTCAATGCCAAGGCCCCCCTGGTCCTTTGGTCGACAGATGATATCCCATTTGGCGAGTCTGTATTTTCTTTTTAGTTCATCGCTCTGCCAGAAGAATCTGGATCGATAGAAGTCCAGCCTTTTCCTAACACCAACTGGGACTTCGAAGAAAGACAAGAGAAACATAGGCATACTCGTGAGCACCGAATTAATAAGAATCAATCGGCCTCCGTATGACATGAGTTTGCCCTTCCAGCAACTCAGTTTCTTCTCAAACCGATCCTCGATACACTTCCATTCTCTGTTTGTCAGCTTACGATGGTGAATGGGTATACCTAAGTACGTGAAAGGTAATGTCCCCAATTCGCATCCAAACAATTGCCTATAAGCCTCTTGTTCCTCATTGGCTCTACCAAAACAGAACAACTCGCTTTTATGAAAGTTAATCTTCAACCCGGTCAATTGTTCAAATAAGCATAACACCAGCTTCATATTTCTCGCTTTTGCCAAGTCGTGCTCCATAAAGATGATCGTATCATCAGCGTACTGTAGGATAGACACACCTCCATCAACTAGATGAGGCACCAAGCCACCCACCTGACCAGCCTCCTTTGCCCTACCTATCAAAATTGCCAACATATCAACCACAATGTTGAACAAAATAGGAGACATTGGATCACCTTGTCTCATGCCCTTGTGTGTCTGGAAATAATGACCTATGTCATCATTCACTTTAATTCCAACACTCCCTTTTTGCGTGAAAGATTCTACCTGGCGTCGCCAGGCTTCATCAAAACCCTTCATGCGTAAGGCCTGTTGAAGGAAAGGCCATTTGACTTTATCGTATGCTTTCTCGAAATCCACCTTGAAAACAACTCCATCTAGTTTTTTCGTGTGAATCTCGTGGAGCGTTTCATGAAGGACCACAGGCCCTTCTAGGATGTTTCTGTCCCGCATGAAAGCAGTTTGGGAATGCTGCACCATAGAATGCGCAATCTGCGTGAGCCTATTAGTCCCGACCTTGGTAAAGATTTTGAAACTAACATTAAGAAGACATATGGGCCTGAATTGCTCAATTCGCACAGCCTCTGTTTTCTTAGGAAGCAGAGTTATCGTTCCAAAATTCAGTTGAAATAGTTGAAGTTGTCCAGAGAATAAATCATGGAACAACGGCAACAAATCCCCCTTAATAATATGCCAGCCCTTCTTATAGAACTCCGCCGGAAATCCATCCGGGCCGGGAGCCTTATTATTTTTCATCTGCGAGATGGCCTCAAACACCTCTTTCTCGAAAAAAGGAGCAGCCAAAATATCATTCTCAACAGCAGTAAGTTGAGGAACATCCTCAATCCTAGACTCATCCAGAGAAACACAGTTATCCTCTGGAGGCCCAAACAGTTGCTTGTAATACACGGTTATGTATAATTTTAGGTTCTCCTGTCCTAAAATCGTTCCTTCATCTTGTTCAAGCTGAAAGATCCTCTTCTTTCTGTGTTTGCCACTGGCGATCATGTGAAATATTTGAGTGTCCACGTCCCCTTGGACAACTCGTCGGACCTTAGCCCGCAGCACCCACTTTAATTCCTCTTCACGAAGAAGCTCTTTCAATCTCATCTCCGCGTCAAGCTTGGCATGAAGCTCCGAGGCCGGCAGAACCGTGGATTCGGCTTTTACATCTAGGGACTGAATAAGGGTAAGGAGCCTTTCCTTTTCGACCTTGTAAATCCCACTAATATGCTTAGCCCACCCACGTAGGAAACTTCTCAAGTGTCTGATCTTATTCTGCCAACGCTCAAGCGCAGTCCTGCCTCCAGCATCCTGAGCCCATTCCCTGGCTACAAGATCAAAGAAGCCGTCTCGTTCAAACCAAGCCAGCTCGAACGAAAACGAGTTTTTGTTTCCCAAGTGGGTAGCCTCACCAGAGTCTACAAATAAAGGCGTGTGGTCAGAAATACCACGGGAAAGTGCCTGAACTATTACGAAGGGAAACTTCTGTTCCCATTCGACGCTAGCTAGTACTCGATCCAGCTTTTCAAACGTCGGATTTGGCAATGCGTTAGCCCAGGTGAATTTTCTTCCCGAAAGCTATATCTCTCGCAGATCCAAGCTTTCAATGATGGTATTAAACATAAACGACCATCTACCGTCGAAATTATCATTGTTCTTCTCCTCACGCCTTCTAATAATATTGAAATCACCCCCACCAGGATTGGAAGCTGCTCAGAACCGCAAATCCGAACCAGATCAACCAAGAACTCAGGTTTGAGTTCGGGCTGTGCGGCACCATATACCGCCACCAGAGCCCAATTAAACCCATCGGCCTTCGACCGCACCCGAAACTTAACTGCAAAGTCTCCCATCACCACACTTCGGACTTCGAGCGAATCGCATCTAACTCCGAGTAAGATCCCACCAGATCTTCCTCTCGGCGGCAGACAATGCCAATCAAAATCTATACCTCCCGATAAAGTATTGAGAAACTATGGCGAAAAATTATCTCTACCAGTTTCCGACAATGCGATAAAGTCTAGCCTATGCTCGATAGACGCCTCTGCAAGAAACCTTCTTTTAGCCAAGTCTTTCAGACCTCTGCTATTCCAAAAGATTCCTTTCATATTTCGTCATGAATTTTTTTAGCAGTACGGATCCTAGCACTCCTACGCACTGCCGAAGCCGGGTAAATCTTCCGCTTCCACTTGCGTTTAGGCTTGTTCTGACCCTCCAGCCGGTCCTCATAACCAGGCTCAGTGGACCTAACCACGACAGCCTCAGAGGTGTTGTCCTCCTCCTCAGACTCAGGGAGGGGTGGTAGAAGATCCACACAAAAATTATCGAGCACCCTGACCCCCAAAGCATCAATGTCGGAGTCATTCATGGGTTTAACCGCTGCTAAGTTTCGAATCATCTCCAAAGCCCGCTCCGCCTCTAAATCCATGATATCATTAACGAAATTTGAAATTTCACTATCATTACTACCTAGTGAAACTCCTAATTGGTTTGCATTATTAATAATCTCCTCATTAGAAAAATGCAAAATGGAATTAGAGGTATTAACCGACATACCAGTAGTGACCTCAACGTCACGAAGCTTGGCCGCCCTCATGGCGCACCGATGTTGTATGTCATCAACCTCCGGATGATCCTGGAGACGGCAGCTCAACCGTCGCCCCACAGAGACCGGATCCGGAATCCCTCCAAACGCAATAACCTCCTCCCGAGTGACCCTGCTCGGGGTGGGGCCTCCTGCCTCACCCCTAACACGCAGCCGGTCGGCCTCCATCGACGAAACAGCAGGAACGCCTGAAAGCGGCGGCGGGGAGCTCCACGGCGCCGCCGACGTCGGTCGCGCACCGTGGCAAAGAGTCGGAGACGAACCGGGGGAGGGGAATGCATGGGCCGCCTACCCGTACTCCCCACCCATCCCGGCCCTCTGGCAAGAGGGGCTCGCCGGCGCCACAAGAGGAGCGGCCACCCTAGGCGCCCTAGGGGAAGAGGGCGCCGAGGCCACCTGCCCCGAGCCCCCTCCAGAAGGCGGAGCCGCCACCTGCAGCTCCGGCAACGCGAGAGGAGAAGAGGGTGCCGGGGCCACCTGCCCCGGACCCCCTCCTGAAGGTAAGACCTCCACCACCGAAACCGCGTCCTGAGGAGAGGCAACGCGCTGAGCAGGAGAGGGAGTGGCCGCCTGCCTAGACTCCTCCTCCTCTCCCCTGACCGAGGTCGGCGAGCCCCCGAGAATGGGACTCTCAGCATCCTCAAAATCCAAGGTAGGTAACATGTGCTCAAAAACATCGCTAAACTCTATCCAGTCACTCCAAAGTCTCGGGGGTGCAGAAGCAGGCTCAAAAGATCCAAATCTTAGAGAGTTCATAGGCACCAAAGAGGATGGTGCCGTCCCATCCCCGGGCGTCTGAGAAACGGGCCCCGGTCCGTTGGACAACTCTCGTCCAGCATCATCGACCGGTGCCTCCTTAGCTCCCGAGCTGTCATCTCCCTCGTGCATGTCTACATCAGTCTCATTGGCAGCCTCAGCGAACAGATCCTCATCCTCAAACTCAATCACGAGGTTATAAATCTGGCCTCTATATGTCCACTTGACCACATCAGGCATGAACTCAATATCCAGAACACTCACCAGCAGTCAGGCTACCCCGTGAGCTCTGGTAAAAGCCATATCCACTCTCTCAGTTTTCCCCACCATAATGCCCAAGCTAGCCACGACCCTAGCATCCTGCATCGGCTTCGAGGGAGCCCCGGAAAAATGTAGCCAAACCTAAGTAAGAGGCTTACCCTGAGGTTCGACCTTCTTCCACTCATGGAACTCGAGGATACATTCTGTGCCAGGCACTCTGCACAGCCCAAAACTCAGAAGTCTCTGCAAATCCTCAACCGAAGGGAACTCAACCCTAAACATGTTGGCCTCGAGACTAACGAGCTCCCACTGGAAGTCACCTGGAGCTAACTCCTTCAGCCTCTGCACAACCTGGGACTCAGAGACCTCTCCTTTGGTTACTTTCACAACCCCAGTGGTCAAACTCTGGGTCTCCTCAGGAATCTCCCTCGCGCTAGGAGACTCAAAGAACGTGAGCTCAACACAATACACTCCATACATAGTAAGGGATGGCATCTGATCACGCAAAATCGGGCATTCCCCCGTATCATGAGCCGGCTTGCCACAAGAATCACATAGCTCAGCCACGCATTCGGCAATAAAATGACCCTTTTCTCCACAACGATAGCACAACATCTTCTCCTTCTTGCGCGCCCACTTGGACGCCCTATCCGAATCAGACCTGTCTGCCACCGCCACTGAAGAGGACTCCGTAGTCTCAGTCCCAGGTATCTCAGCGTTGGCGAGCGCCGTCACCACATCCATGGCCTGACCGGACAAAATCGGCGACTCCGCAACTCCGGCGGCGACCGTCTGCTTGACGGCCACAGGTGGAGGAGGCTGCCGATGACGGAACCGACCACCTCGACCACCACGATGACCGCGGTATCCGCCCTGGTGCCGATAGTCAGGGCCAGACGCCCCCTCAACAAAACCACCCGGAGGACGGAGAAAAGGCCTCTCGGCAGTACCATCACTCTGCCAAGCGTATCTGCGGCCACCACCCGTCGACGAGGAACCACGGTGTTGGCCATCACCATAAGCATTGTAACCATCATCTCCCCATTGACCCCGGGGCGGTCCGCTAGTTCCACTGTTAGCTGTGTCACGCGGCACTCCCGCCCCTCCATTAGCAGTCCAAGGTGGCAGTGCATGTGTCTGAACCGGTCCAGGCCGCTTCTGCACCGGCCTCGCGACGTGGTGCGGCGGCGGCGCAGCCCGAGGCTGATGACCAGGCGCCGGGACAAGCTCCGTTCCACCCCGACCCGCGGTAGTCACTGCCGCCGGAACATGCAAGGCGGCCTCAGTCCACCACGCCCCGCGGCGACGGGCGCAACACCGGCCACCACCGGCTGCCTATACGGTGCCACGGCGCCACGACCGGCCCCTGCCGCCGGAGTTCTGTGACCTGGCGGACCGCCACCGCGACCCGCACCGGCCGGCGCATTCCCAGCCGCGCCCAGTTGCTCCTGTCCAGTAGCCGCAGCACCACCACGGCCGACCGGCACGGCCCCGGCCGGCGGCTTCGGTCCAGTTGGACCACCCCCCGCCCAGCCATGGCAGCGAGAGGCGGTATACATGCAGCACGGCCAGTCCCACACGTACGAAGCCTGGGGACCGCACGAGCTCGACGAACCCTAGGCGGAGGCGCAGGTGGAGATCGATCAGGAGGAGAACGAGGCGGTGAGACACATGCGGCTACGTCCTCCGTAGCGACTAACGATGTTACCTGGGCCTCATGCCCAGGATCGTTCAGTCCGGCTCGCCCTGCCTCACAGCTGGCATGCTGGGCCACATACCCAGACATGTCAGCGCAGGCCCGCTCAGCCGCCGGCCCAGGAAAGCCCAGCAGCAGATTCAAACGCTGCTCCCTGGCCGCTCGGATCTGAGCTGCCGCGGAGGTTGCCGGCGCCGGCTGCGCCACCATCGGCCGGCCATTCCGTCTCTTCTTTCTAGTCACCCGCGTCCACGAATCCAGCAGGAAGAAATCCGACAAAGTAATGGGCTGGAGGCATACCTTGGGAATTAGTCCTTTCCATGGCCGGAGCGTGGAAGCCGCCGTCCTTCGGTGAACAATCCGTCGAACGATCTCCACCTTATCCTCAGGGTTAAGTCCCTCCCGCGCCGGATCGTTGCAAGGCACGACGTCGTCCACAACCATGGCAACTTCCTCCTCCGAATAACCGGGATTGAAATCTTCACAGATTATGTCAGAAGTTGTTGGCGAATACAACTCCGACGAATCTCCGGCGCAGATCCCGTCATCATCATCTTCATCGTCTGAATCCGCAAGCACCCGAAACCGGCCGCCGACGTGCCTCGCCCAGGGCCGGCGGAAGCCGCCGTCTTCGCGGCGGTCGCCACAGGCGCCGCACGGATCGCCCAACTCTTCCAGCCTTAATAGGGCTATCTGCTTCTCCCTAGCCTGGTCCTTGCATGGACTGGCAGGCTATCATTAGCAAGCGCCTAGCGATAGAGGGTGCAGCTGCGGTTATGCTTCAGCTCAGTCGTGAAAACTCATTTCTCTAACGAGTCAAATCCTTTGTGTAATAAGGAAAGAGAAATGGAATGCCATCACCAGTCAATTATCATATAAAAATATCCCTGTGTAGTTGTAACAAAAGTTGAGAAACAATAGCATGCAGATCTTAATACAAATACCATTTTTGCGCATGCATAGTTGAGTTCTAACAAATAAAATGTGATGCAGATCTAAATTCAGTTTGGGTGTGTATTATATAGTATTGAGTTTTGAAGAACACAGGCACATAAATTCAATGAGGAGACAGGCCAGGAAGCAACCCAAATTACATCCAACAAGAGCGACATGCCGGGGCTCTGCTCGCTATAGCCACGTGGTCACGAGGGACTAGTGAGGTACTGTTCCATACGCGCATGATACGTCTCCGTCGTATCTACTTTTCCAAACACTTTTGGCCTTGTTTTGGACTCTAACTTGCATGATTTGAATGGAACTAACCCGGACTGACGCTGTTTTCAGTAGAATTGCCATGGTGTTATTTATGTGCAGAAACAAAAGTTCTCAGAATGACCTGAAACTCCACGGGACTTATTTTTGGAAAATATTAAAAATATTGGCGAAAGAATCAAGGCCAGGGGGCCCACCACCTGTCCACGAGGGTGGGGGCGCGCCTGCCCCCCGGGCGCGCCCCCCTGCCTCGTGGGCCCCCTGTTGCTCCACCGACCTCAACTCCAACTTCATATATTCATGTTCAGGGAGAAAAAAATCAGAGAGAAGGATTCATCGCGTTTGACGATACGGAGCCGCCGCCAAGCCCTAAAACCTCTCGGGAGGGCTGATCTGGAGTCCGTTCAAGGCTCCGGAGAGGGGAATCCATCGCCGTCGTCATCATCAACCTTCCTCCATCACCAATTTCATGATGCTCACCGCTGTGCGTGAGTAATTCCATCGTAGGCTTGCTGGACGGTGATGGGTTGGATGAGATTTATCATGTAATCGAGTTAGTTTTGTTAGGGTTTGATCCCTAGTATCCACTATGTTCTGAGATTGATGTTGCTATGACTTTGCTATGCTTAATGCTTGTTAGTAGGGCCCGAGTGCCATGATTTCAGATCTGAACCTATTATGTTTTCATGAATAGATGTGAGTTCTTGATCCTATCTTGCAAGTCTATAGTCACCTACTATGTGTTATGATCCGGCAACCCCGAAGTGACAATAATCGGGACCACTCCCGGTGATGACCGTAGTTTGAGGAGTTCATGTATTCACTATGTGTTAATGCTTTGGTCCGGTACTCTATTAAAAGGAGACCTTAATATCCCTTAGTTTCCATTAGGACCCCGCTGCCACGGGAGGATAGGACAAAAGATGTCATGCAAGTTCTTTTCCATAAGCACGTATGACTATATTCGGAATACATGCCTACATTATATTGATGAATTGGAGCTAGTTCTATGTCACCCTATGTTATGATTGTTACACGATGAACCGCATCCGGCATAATTCTCCATCACCGATCCAATGCCTACGAGCTTTTCACATATTGTTCTTCGCTTATTTACTTTTCCGTTGCTATTGTTACAATCACTACAAAACCCAAAACTATTACTTTTGCTATCGTTACCGTTACTTCCATACTACTTTGCTGCAGATATTAAGTTATCCAGGTGTGGCTGAATTGACAACTCAGTTGCTAATACTTGAGAATATTCTTTGGCTCCCCTTGTGTCGAATCAATAAATTTGGGTTGAATACTCTACCCTCGAAAACTGTTGCGATCCCCTATACTTGTGGGTTATCAAGACTATTTTCTGGCGCCGTTGTCGGGGAGCATAGCTCTATTCTTTGAGTCGCTTGGGATTTATATCTGCTGGTCACTATGAAGAACTTGAAAGACGCAAAAAAACAATTTATCCCTCAACTACGAGGGGAGGTAAGGAACTGCCATCTAGCTCTGCACTTGATTCACCTTCTGTTTTGAGTAAGCTTGCGACACCTAAACCTGCTTCTGCTATTCATTCTGATATGTCGCATGTTATTGATGATGCCACTTCTGCTATGCATGATACTTATGATGAAACTACTTCTATGCTTGATACTACTGTGCCACTTGGTGAATTTCTTGATGAACAACTTGCTAGGGCTAGAGAGAATGAAATTATTGAAACTGATAATATTGAAGATAGTGATGATGACGACTCTCCCCCTAATAAATATGAATTACCTGTTGTTCCTGAGGGTTATGTTATGGATGAAGAAGCTGCTAGAGCTATTTTAGCTTGCAATGATAGATATGATCTTAAGAAGTTATTAGCTAAATGGAAGCAGCAATCTCTTAATGCTAGAATGAAACCTGATCCTGCTTTTGCTACTTCACCTATCTGTGTTACTGATAAGGATTATGAATTCTCTGTTGATCCTGATATAATTACTTTGGTTGAATCCGATCCTTTTTATGGCTATGAATCTGAAACTATGGTGGCACATCTTACTAAATTAAATGATATAGCCACCCTGTTCACTAATGATGAGAAATCTCGCTACCTTTATATCCTTAAAATATTTTCGTTCTCATTAAAGGGTGATGCTAAGATATGGTATAATTCTCTTGATCCTGGTTGTGTGCGTAGTCCCCAGGATATGATTTATTACTTCTCTGCTAAATATT
Organism: Triticum aestivum; assembly: GCF_018294505.1. Lineage (NCBI taxonomy): Eukaryota > Viridiplantae > Streptophyta > Magnoliopsida > Poales > Poaceae > Triticum > Triticum aestivum. The sequence continues at coordinate 139,908,327 of NC_057796.1, read as the reverse complement.
TCCCTGCTCATAAGAAACAAGCTGCTTTAAGGGATATATATATATATAATTTTGTGCAAATTGAAGAAGAGAGTCTCCCACAAGCTTGGGGGAGGCTTCTCCAATTACTTAAAGCTTTGCCTGATCATCCTCTTAAGAAAAATGAAATACTTGATATCTTTTATAATGAACTAACCGATGCTTCCAGAGATTACCTGGATAGTTGTGCTGGTTCTGTTTTCAGGGAAAGAACACCGGATGACGCTGAAATTCTATTGAATAATATGTTGACAAATGAAAATAACTGGACACTTCCTGAGCCAGTTCCTGAGACTATTCCTAAACCAACTCCGAAGAAGAGAGGTGTTCTATTTCTCAGTCCTGAAGATATGCAGGAGGCAAAGAAATCTATGAAGGAAAAAGGTATAAAAGCTGAAGATGTTAAGAATTTACCTCCTATTGAAGAAATACATGGTCTAAATTTACCGCCTGTTGAAGAAACATATGATCTTAATCCTTCACCTATTGAAGAAACTCATGGTCTTGATAACCCGACACAGGTAGTAAAGGTAAATTCTCTCCATAGATTTGATGAAGGTGATATTCCTCGTTATAAGTCTGCAAGACAATGCTTATATGAGTTTGACAATTTTATTGTTAAACAAGAAAACTTCAATGCTTATGTTAGTAGACAATTGAAATACAGTTCAAATATGCTTGAACACCTGGGTGATTATATGTCTAGAGTTAAGGGTGAACTTAAACTCATTAGTAAACATGCTTCTATGGTTACCACTCAAGTAGAACAAGTACTTAAAGCTCAAAATGATTTGCTCAATGAATTGAATAGTAAGAATAATGATTATGTTGTTAGAGTGGCTACTAGAACTGGTAAAATGACTCCGGAAAGAAGTTCGATATTTATAAAAAACTCTGATTTTTCCTTGTTACTAAAGAATAAAAATGACGAAGTTGAAATTAAAAATAGAGGAGTAGTTCGATGTATACGGGAAACTCAAATTATTACCGTTTCTAATAAAATATAAAATTATTAAGTTCAATTTACAAAAAAGAAATGTTTGATGCTTATTTAAAAACATATTTCCTTTCTAAGAATATGACTAAGAAGTTGAAATTAAGATAACAGAGAAGTTCGAAGTATATTAAAAACTCAGATTTGTTGCAAGAAGTTCACGTGCACCTCCGTGCACGGTTCAAAATTTATATTGCGGGACATCCGACCTCCAATTACATGTTTTGAAATCGCAAAAAATGACATCCGACCTTCAATTGTGTGTAATTTGACATATACACAAAAATGCGACAGAAGTTCATAGTGAAAACAACGAGAAGTTCAAGTACTACAAGGAATGCATTTCAGGTGAGAATAAAAGTATTGAAAAATAAAAGCTTAAAAGGTTTGTTTAAAGAAGTTCAAGTGATGTGTCCGGAGAAGTTCAAAAATTCTTGCGAGAGAGGGTCACCTTGTATTTCCATGTTTGATTTTTTCCGTATAAAAATCGAATACAATTCTTTACTCAAAAATATAAAAAGGTGAAGATAAATTGAAATAACAGAGAAGTTCGGAGTTTATTAAAACCTAGGATTTACCTGTTCAAAAGATAAAATAAAAAACACAATGCCTTTTTTACACTCTTAAAAACAACTCATAAATGAAAAAAATGGTTGCTAGAAGTTCAAGTGCTTGGCGAGGAAAAGTTCAAAAAAAATTGTGAGAGAGGTTCACCGTGTGTTTATATGTCCAAAATACTTAAAAAGATGTTGTTTGTTGTGTTTTAAAATAATTCACTCAAACCAGAGAGAAGTTCAAAGTGATAACATCCAAAAGTTCACGTACTGCATGGTGTGTGTTTCGTATAAGAAAAATACAATAAAGTGAAACAGAGTGAAGTTTAAACAGACATGCCCCAGAAGTTGAACTACTTCACGCAGTGCAAAAAACAGCACGTCAAAAATAGAGTGAGGTTCAAACAGACATGCCCGTGAAGTTCAACTACTCCATGCAGTGCATTTCCATTCGCAATGAAGGCAGAAATACGCAATGAATATCATTTGTGTAACACTGACGAAATGGATGAGAAAATTACAACCAAAAATACGTCATAGAAGTTCAACGTGAAAACAACAGGAAGTTCGACTAATATAGTGAATGAATTTGAGATGAAAAACTTTTAAAATCATAGCGAGTATGAAAAAATGATCAACACGGTAAAGTTGCGTGTTTACATCAGCTTTCCACCGGTATATTACTTGCTCAATTTCGGTGAGTGGATGGAGAGTTACGGGCAAAAAAAGTACGTGAAAAGCAGAGTGAAGTTAAAGTAGACATGCCGAGAAGTTTAGGTTCTTCACGCGGTGCATTTTTGAAGAATCTGTTTCGCGATAAAGGCAGAACGAATGATCTCGCCATTTTCGAAATTACTTGAAAATGGCTAGGAATCAGAGAAAACCATCAACATGAAAACGTTTCGCATTTTCCTAAGCTTTTCAACGGTATATTATTGGCCCCATTCTGATAAAGTTTGTAGAAATTATGGCGAAAATACGTTTTTAGACATTTTCAAAATAGACTTAAAACTGTAAGGAATTGGGAGAAACAATACATACCAAAAAGTTTTGCATTTCCTCAAGCTTTCCAACGCCATATCATTTGCTACATTCGGACGTACGATTAAAAAATTAGCTTGAAAATACAAACTCGGTGCAACTTGGACCGTTTTATAAATCACTTTTAAACCGTTCAAAATTAGAAAAAAACTTTCAACATGAAAAAGTAGCGCATTTTCATAAGCTTTCCAATGCCATATCATTTTCCTCAATTGGAATAGCCATTTAGAAATGACATCGAAAATACGAACTCAGTTGTTCGGTTTGTGTAATTTTACGATTTTCCAAATTACTCTTTAACTGTAGGGAATTAGAGAAAACATTCAACATGTGGAAGGAACGGTTTTGCAGTAGCTTTCCAACGCCATATTATTTGCCTCATTCCAATAAACAGTTTTAAAATGCGATCGAAAATATGATTCACGTTTTTTTATGAAGAAAAAACGGTTTTCAAAACTGCTCTTAAACCGCTTACATTTGGCCGAAAATTTAACTTGGGTCATGATACTGGTGTCCATAGCTTTCCAACGGTATATCGCAAGCCCCATTGGGGCAATGTTGGTGGAAGTTCAACCTAGCATTGGGAGAAGTTCAGGTCGAACAACTCGGGCAGTAAAATTGCAAAAAAACGCAATTTCATCACGACCCGAGAGCAAAATCCGCCAACGAGCAAGATTCCTATTTAAAACCAGTATTTAGTTGTTAAAAACATTTCTAGATTACACTAACATCATATAGAACACGACTAACCAGAATAATTCGCGGGGGAAGCCACGGTTGCGAAGATAGCCCGAACGCCGGGTTCGTACAGAGGGAAGTTCAGGTTGTGATCAGAATATTATTCTGATCCCGTGATCAGAATAGTGTTTATATATATATATACATATATATATATATATCATATATATATATGGAAAATCCATCCTACCACCCAGGCATAGTTACCCCACATGTCTCATATACTACCATATGATATTATATATACTACTTTATCATTATAGAGATGTTCATATATTATATATAACATATTCCAAAGTGAGTTATATGAAAAAACTGCAAGTTGGCCCATGGTTTTTATTATATTTGCGAAATACGCATATCTTTGTACTAAAAAAGAGCACACTCAAAATATGATCATACTACCTTAAAAGTAGTATATATACTACCTAAACATTCTTATATACTACATACTACGCGTACATACTCTCCGATTTGATAGATACTACATACTACATAGAAAACTCAAGTGGTGGTAACTACCACCGGTGGTAGATAAAATCTGTATATATATAATTCCTCACCCTCTTGCTGTAGAAGAACGAGGAGGCATGCTTATCCCATCCGGTGCATCAACTCTCGCTTGAGAGTGAGGATTTGTTCATCTACATTATACTGATACACCGTAAGAGGGTACAAGTTTGACAAAACATTTCCATGTGGTGCTCTGAGACATCATTGGAGGAAATAAATGGAGCATCAAGCCTAGCTATATGGCTCTAAAGAAAGTGTTGTCAGAAAGTGCTGTTGGGAGGCAACCCGGAAGCAAGTACGTTCATTTCTGTCTTTGAGTTTAGGTTGCATTCATATTTTTGCATTGACACTTTGCATGAATTGCTATTAAAGTTAGTTTGGTTTAAGTCTTCATTAGGTGAAATTATTCGTCTGCTCAAATATTTATATGTGGTACCATTGCTTGGTTAGGTCCTCTCACTATTTGCCTAGTACATGTGTTGGAACTAGCCTCTTGGGTAAAGGAAGGGAAAATCCTAAGGAAATATGTCAAAATATAGATCCACAGGCTTTGATGGTGTTTGTTAATTACGAGTAGCTCTCTGCTCATACCAGCGGCCGTACCAAAGGAGGAGAGGTTGCACCAACATGTCCAGAGCGTTTGACGACATTGAGTATGAGTGAGAGAGCTCGTACCATCATTCGTACCGCACTTGGGCGAAAGTAACAGAAGTTCCAGAACAAATGATGATGTGTGGTACAAGCGCGAGCGCTCGTACCCGTGCTTGTACCATTGGGTGCTGACACCATGTGCCACATCTGAACGAAAGACGACGGTCGGTATGACCGTGGCCTATCATACCCGTGCTTGTACCGAGGCCAAAAACCCACCATTTTGCTTGTATTCAGAAGCCTAGGTTAGTGGGTTATATATTTTTTAACTATCCCTTGGCACTCTAATAACTCTTACTCACCTTTGAAGCTTTCCAACCAATAATTTGTTGTAGTTCTTCATGTTTCTTTTATTTCTTTTACCCGGTTGGGTATACAAATCATGTTGTATACCGAATTGTGCTCTTTTTATTTGTGTGTTAGTTTTGTAGAGGTTTGGAACTAGTGTGTTGACATGTACGGTATGGTGCCAACCGTATGAAAACCCACACAATCCGTTCGGTCACTTCGATTCGACAAAATGTTCAACAACAAGTGCCCGGTTCCACCAGATCATATCAAAGGATGTTCGGCAAAGCGTAGGTCTATGTCCATTAAAGGAGAGGTCATTTGCACCTCACAGGTAAAAGTTTTATTACCCTTGCTTACATCTAAGCTTGGGGAGGTAACCACTTTCCACACTCTCCTTTAATAAACTGCACTTTCTCGTTTGGTTTCATAATTTTCTTAAGATTACTTCTTGCAAAGTTCTAAGCTTGGCAAAGTTATTTTTGCATGTTTGGTTTCTTGTGCAATGATCTTCATTTGATAGTTACCATGCAATCATGTGTCCCACGGTTTTACATTCTTGCTTAAGTATGATTGTTCAATATTCGTATAAGGGAATCACTTGCTCAAGTTAAGCCCAATACTGCCAAGTCAATGTTTTATGCACTCTCTTCAATTTTTTCCTTAGCTTGAGAACAATCTTGTGATCCTCTGAAAGGCATTGCCATAATCTCTACTTTTACAACAACAAAAAATGATGACCGTTGAATAAAAAGTTTGACACTTGTTAGAATTGTTTTAAAAGAACCAGTTATGGAGTAATTAAACCCCATGGTGTTTAAACAATAGACGCGGCAGTCCTTGCTTTGGGCATTGTTTATACGGAATGGTATTTCCATAGTATTTAAGATTATGCGAAAATCTGTGTTGCAATACATGGTGCTTCAGCTTCTCGCTGGTTCCATGGCCCTGTTACTATATACTACTTTATACCATGTAAATCAGAATTTGTCACCTCTCTTTGGTTTATGCTGAGGAATCCGCTGGCTAATGAATGATCCACCCGAGTTTCTGCTCGAATTTTAGCGATGAGTTTGTTAACATTCGTAGTGGCAACACTACAATGAATATTATTCGGCTTTATCTTTAGGAGTGTGTGTATGTGGCAATAAATGAGTACTGGTAACAAGAGCTTGAAAGAGACAACAAATTTGTCCATAGTACTCAAACTTGAGCCATGGCAAAACCCTGCATATATCACCTTTTGACATAATTTTGAGAACTTAGAGATACCTATTGTGGATGCGCCACAACTGAAGTAAGTCCTTGAGAGACTTGACTTGAGAATATTTGTGGGCATGAACAAAAACTCTATATCTTTACTTTTTGACAACTCTCTGTGTTCAATTTTATTTAAAAAGAAAAACAACAAAAATAAATGAATATGTTATTAAGTAAGACGATCCAAGTATTTGTTTTCATACTAGATTAAACTTTGACAAGAAGCATAGAAATTTTTTCTCAAGCTCTAAGTGGATTGGATTTCAAAATAGATTGTATAATTGAGATGTGCTGCCTTGTATAAATATGACCCATCTTTTGTATACCTTGTAGACAAGACAAGAATACACACTTATGGATAACTTTGGTTTACCAACCTTGTTGCTCGAGGACGAGCAAGGTTTAAGCTTGGGGAACTTGATGAGTGGATTTCGGGCATACGTTCAGAGTATATTTTAGTGCCAAAATCCCTCATATCATACCCATCTAGCACTTATTCATGTCTGCAATGCATAGTTTTCATTCTTTACTCGTTTTACCAAGTTCATTGCACAAGTTTTATTTTATTTTATTTTTGTTAGTTTTCTTTGTTTTGTTGTCTTTGTAGGTATGATGGCATGTCTGTGGACTTGGCGCATCGAAAGGGACCAAGTTAGGGTTAAACCAGAGAAGTTTCACACACCAGACTTAGGCATTTGGAAGGTGACGGTGTCCTAGTCTAGGGGGTACCAACCTAGTTGGCACACAGTCCACGGGCCGAACTTATGGGCTACCTTTCTCACAAGGAAGGACTCCGGAAGCGTCACACTTCGACGTTATCAGGATGGACTCTGCCAAAGACTTGACGTGTACTCCTGATGCGTCTGCAACATATCTATAATTTTTGCTTGTTCCATGCTATTATGGTATCAATCTTGGATGTTTTATATCTAATTATATATCTTCTTTTTGGGACTAACCTATTAACTTAGTGCCAAGTGCCAGTTGCATTTTTTTGCCAGTTTTTGGTTTTCCAGGAAATCAGTACCAAACGAAGTCCAAATTCCATGAAACTTTTCAACGATTTTTTTTCTGGACATAAGACACTAGAAGCTTCGGGAGGAGGCCAGAAGGCGAAGGAGGTGGCCATGAGCCACCAGGGCGCGCCCATGAGGGTAGGCGCGTCCTGGTGCCTCATGGGTCCCTCGTTCCTCCATTTTACCTAATTCTGACTATAAATTCTCGAAAATCGGGAAACCAACAGAGAGCCACCCAAAACACTTTTTTGCTGTCGCAAGCTTATGTTCTCGCGAGATCCCATCTGGAGGCCTTTTGCGGCAGTCTGCAGGAGGGGGAATAGATCACAGAGAGCTTCTACATCAACCTTGCTACCCCTACGATGATGTGTGAGTAGTTTACCACAGACCTAGCTAGATGGCATCTTCTCTCTCTTTGATCTTCAATACAACTTTCTCCTCGATGTTCTTGGAGATCTATTCGATGTAATCCTTTTTTGTGGTGTGTTTGTTGGAATCTGATGAATTTTGGGTTTATGATCAGATTATCCACGAATATTATTTGAGTCTTCTCTGAACTCTTTTATGCATGATTGTTATAGCTTTGCATTTCTCTTCGATCTATCCATTTGGTCTGGCCAACTAGATTGATTTATCTTGCAATGGGAGTGGTGCTTTATGATGGGTTCGATCTTGCGGTGCTCAATCTCAGTGACAGAAGGGGACATGACACATATTTGTATCGTTGTCATTAACAATAAAATGATGGGTTTTATTCATATTGATTGGATTTACTTTGTCTACATCATGTCATCTTGGATGCTGGATAGTGGTCGATGTGTGGAGTAATAGTAGTAGATGCAGGCAGGAGTCGGTCTGCTAATCTTGGACGTGATGCCTATATACATAATCATAGCCTTGGATATCGTCATGATTATTTGCTTTTCTATCAATTGCCCAATAGTAATTTGTTCACCCACCGTATGGTATATTCAAGAGAAAATTCTCTAGTGAAAACCATGGCCCCCAGATCAATTTTAATCATATATAAAAATCCAAAAATACCTTGCTGCAATTTATTTATGTTTATTTTATTTTGTATTTTTATTTATGTATCTATCACTACTTGATCCTTGCAATTAACCACCACCGGATTGACAACCCCTTATTTGCATTGGGTGCAAGTATTTTGAAAGGATCGAGAAGAAATGTCTAGAGGGGGGTGAATAGACTCTTAGCAATAAAAGTTGCAGTTTTTAAATTCTTTAAGTTGAAGTGGAGTTTTAGCACAAGTTCAAGCATTCACAATACATATCAAGCAAGCATGGCAAGAGTATATGAGCAGCGGAAAGTAAAGCATGCAAATTGCAAGAATGTAAAGGGATGGGATTGGAGTGTGCAAACGCAATTGGAGACACGGAGATTTTTTATCCGTGGTTCCGATAGGTGGTGCTATCGTACATCCACATTGATGGATACTTCAACCCACGAAGGGTAACAGTTGCGCGAGTCCACGGAGGGCTCCACCCACGAAGGGTCCACGAAGAAGCAACCTTGTCTATCCCACCACTGCCATCGCCCATGAAGGACTTGCCTCACTAGGGTAGATCTTCACGAAGTAGGCGATCTCCTTGCCCGTACAAACTCCTTGGTTCAACTCCACAATCTTGACGGAGGCTCCCAAGTGACACCTAACCAATCTAGGAGACACCACTCTCCAAAAGGTAATAGATGGTGTGTTGATGATGAACTCCTTGCTCTTGTGCTTCAAATGATAGTCTTCCCAACACTCAACTCTCTCTCATGGGATTGGATTTGGTAGAAAGATGATTTGAGTGGAAAGCAACTTGGGGAAGGCTAGAGATCAATATTTATGTGGTTGGAATGTTATATCTTGACCTCAACACAAGTGTAGGTGGTTCTCTCTCAGAAAATGTATGTTAGAAGTGTAGGCATGTTCTGATGGCTCTCTTCACGAAGGAAGAGTGGGTGGAGGGGTATATATAGCCTCCACACAAAATCTAACCGTTACACACAAATCACCAAACTCGGTGGGACCGAATTATAAAACTCCGTCAGACCGATTTGGTTCATAATGTGACCGTTAGGCATTTCGGTGGGACCGACATGATCAAATCGGTGGGACCGATGTGCTAGGGTTAGGGTAAAGCCTCATCTCGGTTGGACCGATTACACAAACTCGGTGGGACCAATTTTGGTAATAGGCAAACAGAGAATTGGCCAAGCAAACTCAGTGGGACCGATTCCATATTTCGGTGAGACCGAAATTAGTGCAATAGGCAATAGAGAGTTTGCAAGCCCATCTCGGTGAGACCGAGATCCCATCGGTGAGACCGAATTGATTAGGGTTTCTGGCAGTGGCTATGTCAAGAGAACTCGGTGGCGCCGGATAGAAAGTTTTGGTGGGGCCGAGTTTGACTTTTGGTTTGGGACATATGTGGATGTGAGAAAGTGGTTGAGGGCTTTGGAGCATATCACTAAGCACTTTGAGCAAGCAAGCCATTAAGCAACACCTCATCCCCTCTTAATAGTATTGGCTTTCCTATGGACTCAATGTGATCTTGGATCACTAAAATGAAAAATGTAGAGTCCTAAGCTTTGAGCTTGAGCCAATCCTTTGTCCTTATCATCTTGAAAGGGTTCCACATCCTCTAGTCCATGCCACTCCATTGTTGAACTTATCTGAAGCATACTAGATGAAAGCATTAGTCCAACAAGAGATATGTTGACATTAATTACCAGAATCACCCAGGGAGCATTTGTGCTTTCAATCTCCCCCTTTTTGGTAATTGATGACAACATACATCAAAGCTTTAGATAAAGATATAGAGAATAACAGGTAAAGCTTTGGAAAGACATGTAACGTGCATAGGCTCCCCCTATATGTATGCAATCATGTAAATATGGAATATAAGAGCATGTGAATGCATAAGCATGACAGAGTAAGCAATGTGTTACATGTATCTTGGCTATATGCATCAGAGCAAATGATGTAAGTATAGGAAATGTACCTTCATGCTCATGAGTCCTTCTTGCAAACAGTATGTACATCAGCAAGAAATCCTCATGCTCATGAGTGTGTTGCATATACTTACCTTGTGGTCTTGAGTTGGCTTAGGAAGAGATGAACCTGAGTAAACAAGGTTAGATAACACAGATATCTCTGCTAGACAGAGCAAACAAAAAGAACCACAAGAGTACCAAGACTGGGATGACATGTAGAGAGTGAGTACTAGGTACTCTATTTGATATAGGCATGTCCCCAAAGATAAAAAGATATGCAATGAAGTCAAAGATTTTCTTCCCTTAGATGTCTTGCTCCCCCTGAATCTTGTATGGGATACTGGGACAAGATAGGGAATAGAAAATCAGAGCAAAGAAACAAGAAACTCAGAGCAAACATGAACATGTCTTTTCCCCTCTAAAGACATGTGACTTCTCTCCTCTTTTAATACCAAGCATCTGGGGCTTTTATGTGATCTCTCTCTTCCTTCCTATTTGAAGTATTCTCTCTTCCCCTTTTTTGAAGAATTAAGCTTTGATGTGATCTCTCTCTCCCCCTTTGACATCAATTTCCAAGAAGGGTTCTTCTTGAGTGTGAGTCAAAATAGGTTTGGTCCTTGAGTCACAGAGCAAAGTAGCATATAGATTGTGATGCTGGTAGAGGACAGGGATCATCGAGTGGAGCGGGAACAAAAAAATGCAGGAACAAGTGGCAAATGATCTTTTCTGCATAGAAGTCGGTGACACCGAGTTGTTTACTTCGGTAGCACCGAAAGGTGTCGGTTTGACCGAAAATGGCAGACCGGTGTGACCGAGTTCAACACAGAGAGAACACTTGTCACCTCAGCTCACTAGGCAAATAAGATCTCACAAAGATTTGCAAGGAATTAACTGAAGAATTTGCAAGGAATTGGATGCAGGGAATGTAGAACAAAACAGAGAAAAGAAAATCTAGATGAAGTTTTTTTAATAAAGGAAGGGGAATAAATATGCAAAGGGCAATATGCAAAAGGCAATATGCAAAAACTCAAATAAACACTAGAGAACTTCATCTAGAATTGGGCGGTGACAAAGTCACCTATGTTAGAGTATATTGACTAAGGAGTCAAGTGAGAACACTTGATCATAAGTCATACTCATCATTTAAGCTCAAAATGGGGTTACCATTTTTCGTTTAAGCATTTGATGTATTCTCATCTTGTTGAGTTGCTTTGACCTATCACTTAAGGTTAAGCTTCTCTAAGATGGAATGACATACCTTGGGTGGTGGTGTTGATCCTAGTCATGTAGTTGAACTTGTGTGAATTGCTCGAGGTTGATGTAGCTCATCAAGAGTCGGGAGCACCACTTGGAAGTGAGTTCATCTACCTACATGGGTTAGTTTTTGCAAGGAAGAGCACTTGTGTATCCAAAATGACAACCATGAAACTTGATACCAAATGAAATTTGATATATATATAATTTGTCAAAGGCTATGTTGAAGGATTTCATGCTTCCTTGTCATCAATCACCATTGTGTAGAGACTTGGTGATGTAGAGATTGCTCAAGATGTGAGTGAGTTGCAATCTCATAGATTTAGATTCATCCAAGTACCTACTGTTGGGGAACGTAGTAATTTAAAAAATTTCCTACGCACACGGAAGATCATGGTGATGCATAGCAACGAGAGGGTAGAGTGTTGTCCATGTACCCTCGTAGACCGAAAGCGGAAGCGTTAACACAACGCGGTTGATGTAGTCGTACGTCTTCACGATCTGACCGATCAAGTACCGAACGTACGGCACCTCCGAGTTCAGCACACGTTCAGCTCGATGACGTCCCTCGAACTCCGATCCAGCCGAGTGTTGAGGGAGAGTTTTGTCAGCACGACGGCGTGATGACAATGATGATGTTCTACCGACGCAGGGCTTCGCCTAAGCACCGCTATGATATTATCGAGGTGTAATATGGTGGAGGGGGGCACCGCACACGGCTAAGAGATCGTTGATCAATTGTGTGTCTATGGGGTGCCCCCCTGCCCCCGTATATAAAGGAGCAAGGGTGGAGGCGGCCGGCCTAGGAGGAGGGCGCGCCAAGGGGTGGAGTCCTACTCCCACCGGGAGTAGGACTCCTCCTTTCCTTGTTGGAGTCGGAAAAGGGAAGGGAGAAGGAGAAAGAAGGAAGGGGGCGCCCCCCCTCCCTAGTCCAATTCGGACTAGTCCATGGGGAGGGGTGCGGCCACCCTTTGGGGCCTTTTTCTCCTTTCCCGTATGGCCCATTAAGGCCCAATACAAATTCCCGTAACTCTCCGGTACTCCAAAAAATACCCGAATCACTCGGAACCTTTCCGATGTCCGAATATAGTCGTCCAATATATCGATCTTTACGTCTCGACCATTTCGAGACTTCTCGTCAAGTCCCTGATCTCATCCGGAACTCCGAACTCATTCGGTACATCAAAACACATAAACTCATAATATAACCGTCATCTAACTTTAAGCGTGCGGACCCTACGGGTTTGAGAACTATGTAGACATGACCGAGACACGTCTTCGGTTAATAACCAATAGCGGAACCTGGATGCTCATATTGGCTCCCACATATTCTACGAAGATCTTTATCGGTCAGACCGCATAACAACATACATTGTTCCCTTTGTCATCGGTATGTTACTTGCCCGAGATTCGATCGTCGGTATCTTAATACCTAGTTCAATCTCGTTACCGGCAAGTCTCTTTACCCATTCCGTAATACATCATCCCGCAACTAACTCATTAGTTACAATGCTTGCAAGGCTTATAGTGATGTGCATTACTGAGTGGGCCCAGAGATACCTCTCCGACAATCGGAGTGACAAATCCTAATCTCGAAATACGCCAACCCAACAAGTACCTTTGGAAGCACGTGTAGAGCACCTTTATAATCACCCAGTTACGTTGTGACGTTTGGTAGCACACAAAGTGTTCCTCCGGTAAACGGGAGTTGCATAATCTCATAGTCATAGGAACATGTATAAGTCATGAAGAAAGCAATAGCAACATACTAAACGATCGAGTGCTAAGCTAACGGAATGGGTCAATTCAATGACATCATTCTCCTAATGATGTGATCCCATTAATCAAATGACAACTCATGTCAATGGCTAGGAAACATAACCATCTTTGATCAACGAGCTAGTCAAGTAGAGGCATACTAGTGACACTCTGTTTGTCTATGTATTCACACATGTATCAAGTTTCCGGTTAATACAATTCTAGCATGAATAATAAACATTTATCATGATATAAGGAAATAAATAATAACTTTATTATTGCCTCTAGGGCATATTTCCTTCAGTCTCCCACTTGCACTAGAGTCAATAATCTAGTTCACATCGCCATGTGATTTAACATCAATAGTTCACATCATCATGTGATTAACACCCATAGTTCACATCGTTATGTGACCATCACCCAAAGGGTTTACTAGAGTCAGTAATCTAGTCCACATCGCTATGTGATTAACACCCAAAGAGTACTAAGGTGTGATCATGTTTTGCTTGTGAGATAACTTTAGTCAACGGGTCTGTCACATTCAGATCCGTAAGTATTTCGCAAATTTCTATGTCTACAATGCTCTGCATGGAGCTACTCTAGCTAATTGCTCCCACTTTCAATATGTATCTAGACCGAGGCTTAGAGTCATCTAGATTAGTGTCAAAACTTGCATCGACGTAACCCTTTACGACGAGCCTTTTGTCACTTCCATAATCGAGAAACATATCCTTATTCCAGTAAGGATAATTTTGACCGCTGTCCAGTGATCTACTCCTAGATCACTATTGCACTCCCTTGCCAAAATCAGTGTAGGGTATACAATAGATCTGGTACACAGCATGGCATACTTTATAGAACCTATGGCCGAGGCATAGGGAATGACTTTCATTCTTTTTCTATCTTCTGCCGTGGTCGGGTTTTGAGTCTTACTCAATTTCACACCTTGTAACACAGGCAAGAAACTCTTTCTTTGACTGTTCCATTTTGAACCACTTCAAAATCTTGTTAAGGTATGTACTCATTGAAAAAACTTATCAAGCCTCTTGATCTATCTCTATAGATCTTGATGCTCAATATGTAAGCAGCTTCACCGAGGTCTTTCTTTGAAAAACTCCTTTCAAACACTCCTTTATGCTTTGCAGAATATTTCTACATTATTTCCGATCAACAATATGTCATTCACATATACTTATCAGAAATGCTGTAGTGCTCCCACTCACTTTCTTGTAAATATAGGCTTCACCGCAAGTCTGTATAAAACTATATCCTTTGATCAACTTATCAAAGCGTATATTCCTACTCCGAGATGCTTGCACCAGTCCATAGATGGATCGCTGGAGCTTGCATATTTTGTTAGCACCTTTAGGATTGACAAAACCTTCTGGTTGCATCATATACAACTCTTCTTTAATAAATCCATTAAGGAATGCAGTTTTGTTTATCCATTTGCCAGATTTCATAAAATGCGATAATTTCTAACATGATTCGGACAGACTTAAGCATCACTGCGAGTGAGAAAATCTCATCGTAGTCAACACCTTGAACTTTGTCAAAAACCTTTTTCCGACAAGTCTAGCTTTGTAGATAGTAACACTACTATCAACGTCCGTCTTCCTCTTGAAGATCCATTTATTTTCTATGGCTTGCCGATCATTGGGAAAGTCAACCAAAGTCCACACTTTGTTCTCATACATGGATCCCATCTCAGATTTCATGGCCTCAAGCCATTTTGCGGAACCTGGGCTCATCATCGCTTCCTCATAGTTCGTAGGTTCGTCATGGTCAAGTAACATGACCTCCAGAACTGAATTACCGTACCACTCTGGTGCGGATCTCACTCTGGTTGACCTACGAGGTTCGGTAGTAAATTGATCCAAAGCTTCATGATCATCATCATTAACTTCCTCACTAATTGGTGTAAGCATCACTGGAGCTGATTTCAGTGATGAACTACTTTCCAATAAGGGAGCAGGTACAATTACCTCATCAAGCTCTACTTTCCTCCCACTCACTTCTTTCGCGAGAAACTCCTTCTCTAGAAAGGATCCATTCTTAGCAACGAATGTCTTGCCTTCGGATCTGTGATAGAAGGTGTACCCAACAGTCTCCTTTGGGTATCCTATGAAGACATATTTCTCCGATTTGGGTTTGAGCTTATCAGGATGAAACTTTTCATATAAGCATCACAACCCCAAACTTTAAGAAACGACAACTTTGGTTTCTTGCCAAACCACAGTTCATATGGTGTCGTCTCAACGGATTTAGATGGTGTCGTTTTAACGTGAATGCAGCTATCTCTAATGCATAACCCCAAAACTATAGTGGTAAATCGGTAAGAAACATCATATATGGCACCATATCTAATAAAGTACGGTTACGATGTTGGGACACACCATTACACCGTGGTGTTCCAGGTGGCATGAGTAGTGAAACTATTTCACATTGTTTTAACTGAAGGCCAAACTCGTAACTCAAACACTCTTCTCCACGATCAGATCGTAGAAACTTTATTTTCTTGTTACGATGATTTTCCGCTTCACTCTGAAATTATATGAGCTTTTCGAATGTTTCAGACTTCTGTTTCATTAAGTAGATATACCCATATCTGCTCAAATCATCTGTGAAGGTCAGAAAATAATGATACCTGCTACGAGCCTCAATATTCATCGGACCACATACATCTGTATGTATGATTTCCAACAAATCTGTTGCTCTCTCCATAGTTCCGGAGAATGGCGTTTTACTCATCTTGCCCATGAGGCACGGTTCGCAAGCATCAAGTGATTCATAATCAAGTGATTCCAAAATCCCATCAGTATGGAGTTTCTTCATGCGCTTTACACCAATATGACCTAAACGGCAGTGCCACAAATAAGTTGCACTATCATTATTAACTCTGCATCTTTTGGCTTCATTATTATGAATATGTGTATCACTACGATCAAGATCCAACAAACCATTTTATTGGGTGTATGACCATAGAAGGTTTTATTCATGTAACGAGAACAACAATTATTCTCTAATTTAAATGAATAACCGTATTGCAACAAACATGATCAAATCATATTCATGCTCAACGCAAACACCAAATAACACTTATTTAGTTTCAACACTAATCCCGAAAGTATAGGGAGTGTGCGATGATGATCATATCAATCTTGGAACTACTTCCAACACACATCGTCACCTCGCCTTTTACTAGTCTCTGTTTATTCTGCAACTCCCGTTTCGAGTTACCACTCTTAGCAACTGAACCAGTATCAAAACTGAGGGGTTGCTATAAACACTAGTAAAGTACACATCAATAACATGTATATCCAATATACCTTTGTTCACTTTGCCATCCTTCTTATCCACCAAATAGTTGGGGTAGTTCCGCTTCCAGTGACTAGTCCCTTTGCAGTAGAAGCACTTAGTCTCAGGCTTAGGACCAGACTTAGGCTTCTTCACTTGAGCAGCAACTTGCTTGCCGTTCTTCTTGAAGTTCCCCTTCTCCCCTTTGCCCTTTTCTTGAAACTAGTGGTCTCACCAACCATCAACACTTGATGTTTTTCTTGATTTCTACCTTCGTCGATTTCAGCATCACGAAGAGCTTGGGAATTACTTTCGTCATCCCTTGCAAACTATAGTTCATCACGAAGTTCTACTAACTTGGTGATGGTGACTAGAGAATTCTGTCAATCACTATTTTATCTGGAAGATTAACTCCCACTTGATTCAAGCGATTGTAGTACCCAGACAATCTGAGCACATGCTCACTGCTTGAGCTATTCTCCTCTATCTTTTAGCTATAGAACTTGTTCGAGACTTCTTATCTCTCAACTCGGGTATTTTCTTGAAATATTAACTTCAACTCCTGGAACATATCATATGGTCCATGACGTTCAAAACGTCTTTGAAGTCTCGATTCTAAGCCGTTAAGCATGGTGCACTAAACTATCAAGTAGTCATCATATTGAGCTAGCCAAACGTTCATAACGTCTACATCTGCTCCTGTAATAGGTCTGTCACCTAGCGGTGCATCATGGACATAATTCTTCTGTGCAGCAATGAGGATAATCCTCAGATCACAGATCCAATCCGCATCTTTGCTACTAACATCTTTCAACATAATTTTCTCTAGGAACATATCAAAAATAAAACAGGGGAGCTAAACGCGAGCTATTGATCTACAACATAGATATGCTAATACTACCAGGACTAATTTCATGATTTTTTAAGTTCAATTAATCATATTACTTAAGAACTCCCACTTAGATATATCCCTCTAATAATCTAAGTGATCACGTGATCCAAATCAACTAAACCATAACTGATCATCACGTGAAATGGAGTAGTTTTCAATGGTGAACATCACTATGTTGATCATATCTACTATATGATTCACGCTCGAACTTTCGGTCTCAGTGTTCCGAGGCCATATCTGCATATGCTAGGCTCCTCAAGTTTAACCTGAGTATTCTGCGTGTGCAAAACTGGCTTGCACCCGTTGTAGATGGACGTAGAGCTTATCACACCCGATCATCACGTGGTGTCTGGGCACGGTGAACTTTAGCAACGGTGCATACTCAGGGAGAACACTTTTATCTTGAAATTTAGTGAGAGATCATCTTATAATGCTACCGTAAATCAAAGCAGGATAAGATGCATAAAAGATAAACATCACATGCAATCAATATAAGTGATATGATATGGCCATCATCATCTTGTGCTTGTGATCTCCATCTCCGAAGCACCGTCATGATCACCATCGTCACCGGCGCGACACCTTGATCTCCATCGTAGCATCGTTGTTGTCTCGCCAATCTTATGCTTCTACGACTATCGCTACCGCTTAGTGATAAAGTAAAGCATTACAGGGCGATTGCATTGCATACAATAAAGCGACAACCATATGGCTCCTGCCAGTTGCCGATAACTCGGTTACAAAACATGATCATCTCATACAATAAAATTCAGCATCATGTCTTGACCATATCACATCACAACATGCCCTGCAAAAACAAGTTAGACGTCCTCTACTTTGTTGTTGCAAGTTTTACATGGCTGCTACGGGCTTAGCAAGAACCGTTCTTACCTACGCATCAAAACCACAACAATAGTTTGTCAAGTTGGTGCTGTTTTAACCTTCGCGAGGACCGAGCGTAGCCACACTCGATTCAACTAAAGTGAGAGAGACAGACACCCGCCAGTCACCTTTAAGCAACGAGTGCTCGCAACGGTGAAACCGGTCTCGCGTAAGCGTACGCGTAATGTTGGTCCGGGCCGCTTCATCTCACAATACCGCTGAACCAAAGTATGACATGCTGGTAAGCAGTATGACTTATATCGCCCACAACTCACTTGTGTTCTACTCGTGCATATGACATCTACGCATAAAACCAGGCTCGGATGCCACTGTTGGGGAACGTAGTAATTTCAAAAATTTCCTACGCACACGCAAGATCATGGTGATGCATAGCAACGAGAGGGGAGAGTGTTGTCCACATACCCTCGTAGACCGAAAGCGGAAGCGTTAACACAACGCGGTTGATGTAGTCGTACGTCTTCACGATCCGACCGATCAAGTACCGAACATACGGCACCTCCGAGTTCAGCACACGTTCAGCTCGATGACGTCCCTCGAACTCCAATCCAGCCGAGTGTTGAGGGAGAGTTTCGTCAGCACGACGGCGTGGTGACAATGATGATGTTCTAGCGACGCAAGGCTTCGCCTAAGCACCGCTATGGTATTATCGAGGTGTAATATGGTGGAGGGGGGCACCGCACACGGCTAAGAGATCGTTGATCAATTGTGTGTCTATGGGGTGCCCCCTGCCCCCATATATAAAGGAGCAAGGGTGGAGGTGGCCGGCCTAGGAGGAGGGCGCGCCAAGGGGTGGAGTCCGAGTAGGACTCCTCCTTTCCTTGTTGGAGTCGGAAAAGGAAGGGAGAAGGAGAAAGAAGGAAGGGGCGCCCCCCTCCCTAGTCCAATTCGGACTAGTCCATGGGGAGGGGTTCGGCCACCCTTTGGGGCCTTTTTCTCCTTTCCCGTATGGCCCATTAAGGCCCAATACGAATTCCCGTAACTCTCCGGTACTCCGAAAAATACCCGAATCACTCAGAACCTTTCCGATGTCCGAATATAGTCGTCCAATATATCGATCTTTACGTCTCGACCATTTCGAGACTCCTCGTCAAGTCCCTGATCTCATCCGGGACTCCGAACTCCTTCTGTACATCAAAACACATAAACTTATAATATAACCGTCATCTAACTTTAAGCGTGCGGACCCTACGGGTTCGAGAACTATGTAGACATGACCGAGACACGTCTCCGGTCAATAACCAATAGCGGAACCTGGATGCTCATATTGGCTCCCACATATTCTACGAAGATCTTTATCGGTCAGACCGCATAACAACATATGTTGTTCCCTTTGTCATCGGTATGTTACTTGCCCGAGATTCGATCGTCGGTATCTTAATACCTAGTTCAATCTCGTTACCGGCAAGTCTCTTTACTCGTTCCGTAATACATCATCCCGCAACTAACTCATTAGTTACAATGCTTGCAAGGCTTATAGTGATGTGCATTACTGAGTGGGCCCAGAGATACCTCTCCGACAATCGGAGTGACAAATCCTAATCTCGAAATACGCCAACCCAACAAGTACCTTTGGAAGCACGTGTAGAGCACCTTTATAATCACCCAGTTACGTTGTGACGTTTGGTAGCACACAAAGTGTTCCTCCGGTAAACGGGAGTTGCATAATCTCATAGTCATAGGAACATGTATAAGTCATGAAGAAAGCAATAGCAGCATACTAAACGATCGAGTGCTAAGCTAACGGAATGGGTCAAGTCAATGACATCATTCTCCTAATGATGTGATCCCATTAATCAAATGACAACTCATGTCAATGGCTAGGAAACATAACCATCTTTGATCAACGAGCTAGTCAAGTAGAGGCATACTAGTGACACTCTGTTTGTCTATGTATTCACACATGTATCAAGTTTCCGGTTAATACAATTCTAGCATGAATAATAAACATTTATCATGATATAAGGAAATAAATAATAACTTTATTATTGCCTCTAGGGCATATTTCCTTCACCTACAAGGGTTAGATAACATGCAAGGGTGCAAATATATCCAAGACATATGAATAGCATCATGAAATAAATATCAAGGATTAGTAATAGGCTCATGCCTTGCATGTATCCAAATGGAGTTCCTACTCCAAGTTTGAAGCATCAATGATGTTCAATTCTCCTCTCAAACGGCAAAATACTTTCTCATCAAGCGGTTTGGTGAATATATCCGCCAATTGCTTATCGGTACGAACATGCTTAAGATCAATGTCCCCGTTAGCAACATGATCTCGAATGAAATGATGACGAACTTCAATATGCTTAGTTCGAGAATGTTGCACGGGATTGTGAGCAATATTAATAGCACTTTCATTGTCACAAAGCAATGGAACATGTTTCACATATATCCCATAATCTTTAAGAGTTTGGGTCATCCAAAGTAACTGAGCACAACATGAACCGTCGGCAATGTATTTCACTTCGGCGGTGGATAAGGATACCGAGTTTTGTTTCTTGGAGAACCAAGACACAAGAGATCTACCAAGAAATTTACAAGTACCCGAAGTGGACTTTCTATCAACCTTGTCTCCGGCATAGTCCGAATCGGAATAGCCAACAAGATCAAAAGAGCACCCCTTAGGATACCAAATGCCAAAATTTGGTGTATGTATTAAGTATCTCACTATCCTTTTCACAACCTTAAGATGACATTCTTTGGGGGCCGCTTGATATCTTGCACATATGCACACACTTAGCATAATATCGGGATGAGGGGCACATAGATATAACAATGATCCAATCATAGAGCGATAAACCTTTTGATCAACCGGTTTACCATCCTTAGTCAAATCAAGATGTCCACTAGTAGGCATGGGAGTTTTCATACCTTTTCTTTCTTGCATGTTGAACTTCTTGAATAAGTCCTTGGTGTACTTTGTTTGAGAGACAAAGGTGCCTTCCTTAGTTTGCTTGATTTGCAAACCAAGAAAGAACTTGAGTTCACTCGTCATAGACATCTCAAACTTCTCCGACATTAGCTTTCCAAACTTCTCACTAAATTGAGGGTTAGTTGAGCCAAATATGATATCATCAACATAAATTTGGCATACAAATAACTCACCATTAACCCTTTTAGTAAAAAGAGTAGAGTCTATCTTTCCAATATCAAAGCCTTTTTCAATAAGGAACTTGGTCAAGCATTTATACCACGCTCTAGGAGCTTGTTTAAGACCATAAAGAGCTTTGTGAAGTTTTTAAACATGATCGGGTTTCTTAGGATTGACAAAGCCTGGAGGTGGTTTAACATAAACTTCCTCCTCAATTTCACCGTTTAGAAAAACACTTTTAATGTCCATTTGGTATAAAGTGATATCACGGTGATTATCATAGGCAAGAAAGATGCAGATGGACTCAAGTCTAGCAATGGGGGCATATGTCTCACCGTAGTCCATACCTTCGACTTGAGTGTAGCCTTGGGCGACTAGAAGAGCTTTGTTGCGGACGACTTGACCATCTTCATCTTGCTTGTTGCGAAACACCCATTTGGTACCAATGATGTTGTGGTTGTTGTCGGGCTTCTCGACCAATGTCCACACTTGATTTCTTTCAAAGTTGTGTAGCTCTTCATGCATGGCGTTTATCCAATCCGGATCTTCCAATGCTTCTTCAACCTTCATAGCTTCAATACTAGAGATGAATGAATAATGTTCACAAAAATTAGCCAAATGAGTTTTAGAGCGAGTGATTCTCCCGGTTTGAATATCATTGAAGATTTGTTTGACGGGATGATCTCTTGAGACTCTTGCTCGAACTTCTGGGAGCTTTTGCTTGGGACGGGGTGGAACATCTTCTTCATCTTTTCCTTCTTCTTGGCCTTCTTCGTTGTTGACGTCGTCGTTCTCTTGTCGTGGTGGAGAAGGAGGTTGATGAGGTTCATCTTGGTGTACTTCCTCGTTTTCTTCATCTTGGTGTGTCCCACTCGTGGATGCTTCCGTATCAACTCTTGGTTCACCTTGTCGTGAGGTGGAAGCTTCCACTTGGACGGACGAGGTACTCTCCTTCACTTCCGTTGGACGGATCTTCCAATAGACAAGTCTTGGATTGCTTCCGAAGGATCTTTATCTCCTGCATCAATTGGCAATTGCTCTACTTGCGAGCCGTTAGATTCATCAAACTTCACATCTACCGTCTCTTCAACCTTTCGGGTGAAATTGTTGTAGACACGGTAAGTGTGAGAGTTTGAGCCATAAACCAAGTAGGAAACCCTCATGAGATTTAGGAGCAAATTTAGAACGACGATGCCTATCAAGAATGTAACACTTTGAGCCAAATACTCGAAAGTATCCAACTTGGGGTTTGTTACCGGTGAGGAGCTCATATGCCGTCTTGCCGAGTAGCTTGTGAAGATACAAGCGATTTGTTGCATGACAAGCTGTCTCAACCGCTTCCACCCAAAAGTGTTTTGGAGTCTTGTATTCATCAAGCATCATTCTTGCCATCTCAATAAGAGTCCGGTTCTTCCTCTCAACAACTCCATTTTCTTGAGGCGTGTACGTAGCCGAGAACTCATGTGAAATCCCTTCTTCGTCAAGAAAGGTATCCACATTTGCGTTCTTGAACTCCGTTCGGTTGTCGCTCCGAACCTTCTTGATCTTCACTTCAAACTGATTTTGGGCCTTCCTAGCAAAGTTTTTGAAGATCTTTTGGACCTGCGATTTATCATCAAGAAAGAACACCCACGTAAATCTTGAAAAATCATCAACTATGACTAGACCAAATGAGTTACCACCGAGACTCTTGTAGGCATCAGGACCAAAGAGATCCATGTGAAGTAGCTCGAGCGGTCTTCTCGTGGTCATGATGTTCTTCATGGGGTGGCTTCCTCCAACTTGTTTTCCTGCTTGACAAGCACTACAAAGTCTATCCTTGTCAAATATAACATCTTTTACTCCAAGGATATGATCACCCTTAATAAGCTTATCAAGATTTCGCATGCCCACATGACCTAACCTTCTATGCCACAACCATCCTTTCGAAGATTTAGCAATAAAGCAAGTTGTAGGTTGAGCCTTTTTAGTGGAATCAACAATGTAAAGATCACCTCTACGAATACCGGTAAAGACCATTTTATGATTATCTCTATGAAACACTTGGCAATCTACTTCAGTAAATAGGACGTTGAAACCAAAGTCAGCAAGTCTAGGTACGGAAAGTAAATTGTAGCCAAGCAGTTCAACGAGCATAACATTTTGTATGGAGTAATCATGTGAGATGGACACCTTACCAAGGCCAACCACCTTACCCTTTGAGTTATCACAGAAAGTGACATACTTTCGAGGGACGTCATTTTGAGAAAGCTCACAAAACATATCTTTGTCTCCGGTCATATCATCAGTACATCCACTATCAAGAACCCATCCTTTTCCTCCAGCCATGTAGCCGCGAAGATTAGCCGTAAGACCAAAGTGTCTCATCGCATCATCAAGATCATAGTCACTATCATCATTCTCATCATAGTATCCATGTTCAACATTGTCATGTGATGGATCAATTCCTAGAGAGAGTGATTCATTAGAAGAATGACCGTAACAATGTTCATCTCTATGAATTCTAATGACTTCGGAAATGATATTGCTAATAATTCCAACATCTCCTTTGGCATGCATGAGATCACGAAGCTCAAATAGACAATCATCAAACTTAGGATCACTAGTACTCATCCTATTCAAGGCAATAGACTTATGGAGAATCTCATCTAGATTTTTCAAGGAATAATTTGGGAATCGTTCCTCTAGAAATCTTCATATGGTGTAAGCACAATCTAGAGTTGGTAAGCTAGCAATCAAATTTTTAGGCAATCCTTTTATGATAAGATTGATAGTTCTAAGATTGCGAATCTTGTCAAGATCCTCATCGGGTGTGGGATGCAAAGGATCAACAATGCGAGCACAAGGAGTAGTAATGTACTTGGTCAAATGATATTCATTGAAAACCTCAAGCATCTCATTTTTCCACTCATGAAAGTACTCTCCATCAAGTATAGGCACTCTATGTCTAAGACTCCCCAATGTAGACTCATCCATCTTCCTTCGAAGGTGTTTAAACCAAGGCAATGAAGACCAATGCTCTGATACCAATTGAAAGGATCGAGAAGAAGTGTCTAGAGGGGGGTGAATAGACTCTTAGCAATAAAAGTTGTAGTTTTTAAATTCTTTAAGTTGAAGTGGAGTTTTAGCACAAGTTCAAGCATTCACAATACATATCAAGCAAGCATGGCAAGAGTATATGAGCAGCGGAAAGTAAAGCATGCAAATTGCAAGAATGTAAAGGGATGGGATTGGAGTGTGCAAACGCAATTGGAGACACGGAGATTTTTTATCAGTAGTTCCGATAGGTGGTGCTATCGTACATCCACATTGATGGATACTTCAACCCACGAAGGGTAACAGTTGCGCGAGTCCACGGAGGGCTCCACCCACAAAGGGTCCATGAAGAAGCAACCTTGTCTATCCCACCATGGCCATCGCCCACGAAGGACTTGCATCACCAGGGTAGATCTTCACGAAGTAGGCGATCTCCTTGCCCGTAGAAACTCCTTGGTTCAACTCCACAATCTTGATGGAGGCTCCCAAGTGACACCTAACCAATCTAGGAGACACCTAACCAATCTAGGAGACACCACTCTCCAAAAGGTAATAGATGGTGTGTTGATGATGAACTCCTTGCTCTTGTGCTTCAAATGATAGTCTCCCCAACACTCAACTCTCTCTCATGTGATTGTATTTGGTAGAAAGATGATTTGAGTGGAAAGCAACTTGGGGAAGGCTAGAGATCAAGATTTATGTGGTTGGAATGGAATATCTTGACCTCAACACAAGTGTAGGTGGTTCTCTCTCAGAAAATGTATGTTGGAAGTGTAGGCATGTTCTGATGGCTCTCTCCATGAATGAAGAGTGGGTGGAGGGGTATATATAGCCTCCACACAAAATCTAACCGTTACACACAAATCACCAAACTCGGTGGGACCGAATTATAAAACTCCGTCAGACCGATTTGGTTCACAATGTGACCGTTAGGCATTTCGGTGGGACCGACATGATCAACTCGGTGGGACCGATGTGCTAGGGTTAGGGTAAAGCCTCATCTCGGTTGGACCGATTACACAAACTCGGTGGGACCAATTTTGGTAATAGGAAAACAGAGAGTTGGCCAAGCAAACTCAGTGGGACTGATTTCATATTTCGGTGAGACCGAAATTAGTGCAATAGGCAACAGAGAGTTTGCAAGCCCATCTCGGTGAGACCGAGATCCCATCGGTGAGACCGAATTGATTAGGGTTTCTGGCAGTGGCTATGTCAAGAGAACTCGGTGGCGCCGGATAGAAAGTTTCGGTGGGGCCGAGTTTGACTTTTGGTTTGGGACATATGTGGATGTGAGAAAGTGGTTGAGGGCTTTGGAGCATATCACTAAGCACTTTGAGCAAGCAAGCCATTAAGCAACACCTCATCCCCTCTTAATAGTATTGGCTTTCCTTTGGACTCAATGTTATCTTGGATCACTAAAATGAAAAATGTAGAGTCCTGAGCTTTAAGCTTGAGCCAATCCTGTGTCCTTATCATCTTGAAAGGGTTCCACATCCTCTAGTCCATGCCACTCCATTGTTGAACTTATCTGAAGCATACTAGATGAAAGCATTAGTCCAACAAGAGATATGTTGACATTAATTACCAAAATCACCCAGGGAGCACTTGGGCTTTCATATTTGCTATTTTGTGTGTAGGTAGTGCTAACAAGGTGTTGCGTGGTTCTCCTACTGGATTGATAACCTTGAATCTTAACTGAGGGAAATACTTATCTCTACTATACTACATCATCCTCTCCTCTTCGGGGAAATCCCAACGCAGCTCACAAGTAGCAGGAAGAATTTCCGGCGCCGTTGCCGTGGAGACATCTTCAACACTTATCATGTACCATCGCATAAACTTTCATCTCGTTGCATTTACTTTATTTGCCATATGCCTCCCGTTTTCATCTCCCCCACCTCTAAAACATTTTTTACAACACAAAAATATTTTCTGTTTGCTTGCTTGCTTGCTTGCTTTGTCGTGATTTCTCAAGAAAATACCAAGTTGTGTGATTTTTCCAGTACTAGTAATAATGATTTTATTTGTACTCCGATTGCTCCTCCCACCACTAGTGCAGAGTCTTGTGATATTAATGCCACTTTGCTAAATCTTTTCACGAAAGAGCAATTTTCTGGTAGTCCTAATGAAGACGTTGCATCCCATCTTAACAATTTTGGTGAATTGTCTGATATGCAAAAGAAAAAAGATGTGGATAAGGATATTTTCAAATTAAAATTATATCGGTTCTCACTATGAGATCGTGCTAAAACTTGGTTTTCACCCTTGCCACAAAATAGTATTGATTCCTGGGATAAGTGTAAGGATGCTTTTATTGCCAAGTATTTTTCTCCCGCGAAAATTATTTCTCTTAGAAATAAAATTATGAATTGTAAGCAACTTGAGCATGAACATGTTGCCCAATCTTGGGAGCGGATGAATTTAATGAAGAAATTGCCCTGCTCAGGGCCTAAGTTTATGGATGATCATACAAATTTTTTATGCGTGATTGAACTTTGTTTCTAGAAATCTTCCATATTCCGCCGTGGGTGGTACTTTTATGGAAATCACATTAGGAGAATCTACCAAACTGCTTGCTAATATTATGGCTAATCATTCACAATGTCATACTGAAAGAACTCCTACTATAAAAAGGTGAATCATATTGAAGAAATTAGTACTTTGAGTGATAAAGTAGATGCACTTATGAAAATGGTTGCTAGTGAAAGTGCTCATGTTGATACCAATGATGTGCCATTGTCTACTTTGATTGAGAAAAAAATGATCTCGTAATGTGAATTTTGTCTCGCGAAATAATTTCAATGGTAATGCTTATAGAGGTAATTTTAATCCTAGACCGTTTCCTGGAAATTCCTCTAATAATTATGGCAATCCCTATGGTAATTCTTATAATAATAATAATAGGTGCCATCTTATCTTGAAAGTAATATTAAAGAATTTATTAATGCTCACAATACTACGATAGAGGAAAAATTGAGTAAACTTGGTGATATGTCTAGGAGCATGGATAGAATTGTTCACGATGTGGAAAATCTTAAATCTAAAATTTTGCCACCCAAGCTTGATATTAATGAATCCATTAAATCTCTTTATGTTTCCATGATGAATGTAAAGAAAGAACCGCTAGGTTGAGGGCTTAGCGAGAATTCCTAGAAAAAGCCATTCTGCCCGGTTTTTATCATTGCAATGATGAAGATACTTAAATGATTGGTGTTACACCCACTGAATCTTTGTTTAGCAATATAAAAGTTGATGAAAAGGGGACTGAAGAAGAGTCAAATTTAGCTAGAAGGCGTCCCCATTGTTCGGAGGGTGAAAATCTTAATGAAAAAATTGCTAAAAGTGGGTTTGGAGAGGTCAAAACTTTAAATAGTGATGTGCCCACTGTTTTGGATTTCAAGGATTTTATTATAATAGTTGTTCATTAATTGAGTATATTTCCTTGTTGTAGTCCATTTTAAATTCATCCAATGCTTATGAACAAAATATGGCTTTTACTAAACAGATCGTAGAAGCGATGATGAAAGATTTAGAAGAAAATCTAGAATTGGAGATTTCAATGCCTAGGAAATTATGAGTGCAATGCTTTATGTGATTTGGGTGCTAGCATTTCCACAATACCAAAATATTTATGTGATGTGCTAGGTTTTACAAATATGGATGAATGTTCTCTTAATTTGCACTTAGCGGATTCCACTATTAAGAAACCTTTGGGTAGAATAAATGATGTTGTTATTCTTGCAAATAGGAATTGTGGGCCCATTTATTTCATTGTGCTTGATATTGATTGCAACCCGTCTTGTCCCATAATACTTGGTAGGGCTTTTCTACGAACCATAGGTGTTATTACTGATATGAAAGAAGGGAATACAAAATTTCAATTTCAATTAAAGAAGGGTATGGAATACTTCCCTAGAAAGAAAATAAAGCCACCATATGAATCTATTACGAGGGCCACCTATGGAATTAATTTGAAAGATGACAATACTTGAAACTATGCATTAGGCCTAGCTAGGGGCGTAAAACAATAGCGCCTGTTGGGAGGCAACCCAGTAGTTATCTTAATTTTTCTTGCTCTTTTCCTGTTTTCTTTGTGTGCATACAATTATGCTACTGTTATGGTTGTGTTTTGTGTTTAAATTAGTTTTTTGCCAAGTAAAGCCTTTGGGATGATTTGGATGATAGTCGCTTTGATCTTGTGGGAAAACAGAAACTTTTGCACCCAGTAGCAGAATTGTTGAGATTCACTGGAACGTGACAATATTTTGATTTTTTTTACAAATGATTGATATACAAATTTCCCACGTTGTCATAATTTTTCGGAATTGTTTGAGTTACAGAAGTATGGTCATTATTGGAATCATTATAGACTGTTCTGTTTTTAACAAATTCTGTTTTTGTTGCATTTGTTTGCTTGTTTTGATGAATCTATTGATTGTATCAGGGGGTATAAGCCGTGGTGAAATTATAATACAGTAGCTATTATGGAAAAATAAAATATGAATGGGTTTACAACAGTACCTAAAGTGTGATTTGCTTGTTATACTAACGGATCTCACGAATTTTCTGTTGAGTTCTGTGTGCTCAAGTTTTCAAGTTTTGAGTAAGATCACGATGGATGAAGGAATAAGGAGTGGCAAGAGATTAAGATTGGGGATGCCCGAGGAACCCCAAGGTAATATTCAAGGACTCCAAAGCATCTAATCTTGGGGATGCCCCAGAAGGCATCCCCTCTTTCTTCTACCAACTATCGGTAAATTACTTGGAGCTATATTTTTATTCATCACATGATATGAGTTTTGCTTGGAGCATCATATATTATACGAGTCTTTGCTTTGTTTGCTTCTTAGTTTTCCATAATCATCTTTGCTGGACACACCTTTTTGAGAGGGGCACACATTAGTCGTAATTTGGTAGAATACTCTATGTGCTTCACTTATATATTTTTAGCAAGGCAGTTGCTCTAGTGCTTGACTTATATCTTTTAGAGCATGGCGGTAGTTATATTTTAAAGAAATAGTTGCACTCTCATGCTTCACTTATATTATTTTGGGAGTTTATAATATTAGTGGCAATATGCACAAGTTATGAATTTGGTCCTAATATAATAAGTATTCCAGAGGGATTTAATAAAAACTTTCATGTAGACCAATGAATATGATAAGTTTGATTCCTTGAAATAGTTTTGCGATATAAAGGTGGTAATGTGTGAGTTGTGCTAGTGAGTAATTGTGGTTTAGTGAGAATATTGGTGTTTGTGATTCCCGAAGCATGGAGTCTCTCGTTATGCTATGAAGTTGGAGCATTATTTATTATTTATTGTCTTCCTTATGAGTGGCGGTCAGGGACAAGCGATGGTCTTTTCCTACCAATCTATCCCCTAGGGGCATGCATAGTAGTACTTTGCTTCGAGGGCTAATAAAATTTTGCAATAAGTATGTGAGTTCTTTATGACTAATGTGAGTCCATTGATTATATGCACTCTCACCTTTTCACAACTTGCTAGCCTCTTCGGTATCGTGCATTGCCCTTTCTCACCTCGAGATTGGTGCAAACTTCACCGGTGCATCCAAACCCCGTGATATGATACACTCTATCACACATAAGCCTCCGTACACTACAAAAAAAGAGACACATCTGTGACATGATGGCCCGAACAATTTTTTTCTGTCATGCTTATGACACATCTACGACGATAATTGTGACAAAACACATATCATCATAGATGTGGTGGGCTCCTACTTCTATGACAAAAAATCATGACAGGAATTTGGCTTTTTGTCCTTGGTGGGCCGGAGACGTACTTGCTTGACATTCTTCGGGCCGTCGATGACAGAAAAAATCATGGTAGAAGCGAGGGCGAGGAAAATATCGGGGAGTTCCCGGTTACGCTGGGTGGCCGGGGCCAAGCGAGATGCACTGTGGTTTGCATGTTTCTCTCTCGTATGCGTGTGTGTGTGAGGAGTTGGGTACATAACTGAACCCGAGCGAGCGTTCACTTACTGCACCCGAGGGATTGCACTAGCTATGTTAGTGAACCCGAGCGATCGATCCCTTGGCTGTTAACTGAACTCGAGCGATTCCTTTGCTGCTGACTGAACCCGAGCGATTCCTTCGCTGCTGCTGCTAACTGAACCCGAGCGATGGATCGCTAGCTAGCAGCTGCTGCTTACTGAACCGATCAAACCCTCGTGCGAGACGTACCTAGCCAGCCAATGTTGGGTTGCCTCTCAATGAATAGTGACTGTTGCTACCGTGCGCACGGTACGTAGAATGAGTCGAGCCGGTTGGTTGGCTGTGGATGAACAGTTCCCGATGGGGGTAGGATGAAGAGGACCTGTGGTAGTAGGCCGTTGCAGCTAGATGAACAGGACCCCGAGGAAGCCGCCACACCCCAGCCGGTTGGGGTGGATGAAAGGATCCCGTGGAGGCTGGATGAATAGTAGCCCATGGATGAACAATAGTAGGTGGAGGCTGTAGGAAGTCAATGGTGGATGAATAGTAGTTTGTCGAGGCTGGAGCGAGGCCGTAGACGGTGGACGAACAGTATCCCGTGGAGTCCCGTTTTACGGTACACCACACCCCTCATGATGAACAGGACCCTATTTCGACCGTAGGCGCTCTAACAGAAGTCTGTTTCCTCCGTGTTGCGGTACACCATACACCTCTCGATCAACAGGACCCTTTTTCGACCATAGGCGCTAGAACAGAAGTCCGTCTCATCCGTTTTGTGGTACGCCAGACCTCTCCTGATCAACAGGACCCCGTTTCTACTGTAAGCAGTCAAATAAAAGGTCGTTTCCTCTATTTTGCGGTATGCTAGACCCTGTTTCGGCTGTTCCGTCCAAGCCAGTTGGCTCCCAATGAATAGGACGCGTTCCGACCTAGTCGCTTCACTCCCGATGAATAGTACGTATTCCGACCCAGTCGCTTGGCTCCCGGTGAACACGATGTTGTTTCCTCCATTCCGACCAGACGGTTGGCTGCCGATCAACATGAGGCTATTGCCGCCCTCTGTTTCCTATCCATGTACACGAGCCCTGGCCGTACGTGTGTGCGAGTACCTGTTCGAGACCCCTACTGTATGTATGTACGTGCCCGTATTTTTTGCAGCGTGGTTGTACGTACGTGTAATCCATTTATACGGGACTTCATGGACTGGTACGTAGGGGCCATACTGTACTACGACATGTGCTGCTGCTTGCTCGGCCACGGTTCATCCTTGCAGAGACACCGATCGACCAATATCTACGTACACGTTCATGAATAGAAAGATGATACATCTCCGACGTATCTACTTTTCCTAACGCTTTTCCTCTTGTTTTAGACTCTAATTTGCATGATTTGAATGTATCTAACCCGGGACTGACGCTATTTTCAGCAGAACTACCATGGTGTTGTTCTTGTGCAGAAATAAAAGTTTTCGGAATGGAACGAAACTTTGCCAGGATTTTTTATACAATAAAAGAGAATTTCTGGAGCCGAGAGTCACCTGAGGGGGGCACCTAGGTGGGCACAACCCACCAGGGCGCGCCTACCCCCCTAGGCGCGCCCAGGTGGGTTGTCCCCACCTGGTGGCCCCGCAGACCCTGAAACTGACGCTATAAAATCCTATTTTCCAGAAAAAATCAGGGAGAAAGAATAATCGCGATCCACGAGACGGAGCCGCCGTCACCTCCTGTTCTTCATCAGGAGGTCAGATCTGGAGTCCGTTTGGGGCTCCGGAGAGGGGGATCTTCGTTCTTCATCATCACCAACCCTTCTCTATCGCCAATTCCATGATGCTCCTCACCGGGAGTGAGTAATTCCTTCGTAGGCTTGCTGGTCGGTGAGGAGTTGGATGAGATTCATCATGTAATCTAGTTTGTTCTGTTAGGGCTTGATCCCTAGTATCCACTATGTTCTGAGATTGATGTTGCTATGACTTTGCCATGCTGAATGCTTGTCACTTTGGGCCCGGGTGCCATGATTTCAGATCTGAACCGTTTATGTTATCACAATTATATCCATGTTCTAGGTCCGATCTTGCAAGTTATAGTCACCTACTACATGTTATGATCCAGCAACCCCGGAGTGACAATAGTCGGGACCACTCCCGGTGATGACTGTAGTTTGAGGAGTTCATGTATTCATCGTGTGTTAATGCTTTGTTCCAGTTCTCTATTAAAAGGAGGCCTTAATATCCCTTAGTTTCCGTATGGACCCCACTGCCACAGGAGGGTAGGACAAAAGATGTCATGCAAGTTCTTTCCATAAGCACGTATGACTATTTAGAAAATACATGCCTACATTATATTTATGAATTAGAGCTAGTGTCGTATCGCCCTAGGTTATGAATGTCACATGATGAATATCATCCAACAAATTACCAATCCAGTGCCTACGAATTTATCTTATACTGTTCTTGCTAAGTTACTACTTCTTTCGTTACTGTTGCACTTGCTACAAAACTACTGCTATCACTATTACCGTTACCATTCCTGCTATCACTATTATCAAAACTATCATATTACTTTGCTACTGATCATGTTACTGTAGATAATTAATCTCCAGGTGTGGTTGAATTGACAACTCAGCTGCTAATACTTGCAAGTATTCTTTGGCTCCCCTTGTGTCGAATCTATAAATTTGGGTTGAATACTCTACCCTCGAAAACTGTTGCGATCCCATATACTTGTGGGTTATCAAGACCTTTTTCTGGCGCCGTTGCCGGGGAGCATAGCTATATTTGTTGAGTCACTTGGGATATTATCAATTGATCACTATGAAGAATCTGAAGGATGCTAAGACTATGATTTATCCCTCTAAGACGAGGGGAGGTAAGGAACTGCCATCTAGCTCTGCTTTAGATTCACCTTCTGTTATAAGTAAACTTGCAACACCACCACATGCTATTAATCCTGATATATCGCAAGTTATTGATGATGCTACTTCTGCTATGAATGATACTTATGATGATGCTAGTACCTTGCTTGATGATGATGATGTGCCACTTGGTGACTTTCTTGATGAACAAATTGCTAGAGTAAGACAACATGATGTTGTTGAATCGGATGATGAGCTTGAAACTGAAAATCTTGAGACACCTACTAGAACTAGCCCTCCTAGATATTAATTGCCTAAGGTACTGGAAGGTTATGTTATGAATGAGGAGACAACTAGAGATATTCTTTCTTGTAAGGATAGAGATGATCTAGAGAAATTATTATGCAAGTATAAAGAAAAATCTCTGAATGCTAGAATGCAATATGATCATAGGTTTGCTACCTCACCTATCTTTATTGATGATAGGATTATGAATTCTCTGTCAATCCAGAGTTAATTACTTTGGTTGAATCTGATCCTTTCCATGGTTATGAAATTGAAACTGTTGTGGCACATCTTACTAAGTTGAATGACATAGCCACCCTTTTTACTCATGATGAGAAGACTCGCTATTACTATATTCTCATATTATTTCCGTTCTCATTAAAGGGTGATGCTAAAGCTTGGTACAATACTCTTGCTCCTGCTTGTGTGCGTAGTCCCCAGGATATGATTACTTCTCTGAAAAATATTTCCCTGCTCATAAGAAACAAGATGCTTTACAGGAAATATTTAACTTTGTGCAAATTAAAGAAGAGAGTCTCCCACAAGCTTGGGGGAGGCTTTGCCAATCACTTAATGATTTTCCTGATCATCCTCTTAAGAAAAATGAAACACTTGATATCTTCTATAATGTACTAACCGATGCTTATAGGGATTTCCTAGATAGTTGTGCTGGTTGTGTTTTCTAGGAACAAACCGTTGGGCAAGCTGAAGAATTATTGAATAACATATTGAAAAATTATGATGATTGGAGACTTCCTGAACCATCGCCTAAACCCACTTCGAAGAAGAGGGGTATATTATATCTCGGTTCTGAAGATATGCAAGAGGCAAAGAAATCTATGAAGGAAAAAGGTATTAAAGTTGGGGATGTCAAAAATTTACCTCGTATTGAAGAAATACATGGGCTTGATACACCATCACCACCTAAGATGGTAGAGATAAATTCTCTAATGAAATTCAATGATAATGACAATCCTCACAATATGCACCCTAGCCAATGCCTTTATGAGTTTGAAAACTACATTAGAAAACAAGATCACTTCAATGCAAATGTTATGAAACAATTGAAGTATAATTCTGATATGATTGCTCGCTTGAGTGACTTGGTATTTAGAATCTCAGATGATGTTAGAGGTGTTGGAAAACATGCTTCTATGGTTCAAACCCAGTTAGAACAAGTTGCTAAATCTCAAAGAGAGTTGCTAGATGAAATGAACAATAACATACATGACTTTGCTGTTAGAGTAGCAACTAGAGGAGGTAAAATGACTCAGGAACCACTTTACCATGAAGGACACCCAAAAAGAATTGAACAAGACTCTCAAAGAGTTAACACTGATGCACGTAGTCCTTCTAAAAAGAAAAAGAAGAAGAAAAATGATAGGACTTTCCATACCTCTAGTGAACCTGAAGTAGAAAAACCTCTTGATAATGATAAAGAAATTTCTATCTCTGATGCTGAAACTCAATCTGGTAGTGAACACTCACCTTCTGATAATGAAACAGATAATGGTGAGGTTCATGAACACTGTCAAACAAATAGTAAAGAACCAGACAATGATGTTGAGATAGAACCACCGGTTGATCTTGATAACCCACCACCTAAGAATACACATTATGACAAAAGAGACTTTATTCCCAGAAAACACGATAAAGAAAGAGAACTGTGGGTTCAAAAACCTATGCCCTTTCCACCTAAGCCAACTAAAAAGAAAGATGATGAAGAATTTGAACGCTTTGTAGAAATGCTGAGGCCAGTCTTTTTGTGTACTCGCTTGACTAATATCTTAAAAATGCCTTCTTATGCAAAATACACGAAAGACATCATCACCACTTTTAAAGATGGAGTACCTAAAAAACTTGGAGATCCGGGAATACCAACTATACCTTGCTCCATCAAAAAGAATTATGTGAAAACTGCTTTATGTGATTTAGGAGCCGGTGTTAGTGTTATGCCTTTCTCTTTATATAAAAGACTTGATTTGAATAAGCTCACACCTACTGAAATATCTTTGCAAATGGCTGACAAATCAACTACCATACCTATCGGTATTTGTGAGGATGTGCCCTTTGTTGTTGCTAATGTTACTATTTTGACTGACTTTGTTATACTTGAGATGCCCGAGGATGAAAATATGTCGATTATCCTTGGAAGACCCTTCTTGAATACTGCAGGGGCTGTTATTGATTGCAATAAAAGCAAGGCCACTTTTCATATCATTGGTAATGAGCATACGGTGCACTTTCCGAAGAAACAATTCCAAGTGAATGGTATTAATGTTATTGAAAAATCTCCGACAATCACTATTGGAAGTTTTCAACTACCTCTACCTACTGTCAAAAAGAAATATGAAATGCTTATTGTTGGGGACATTCATATCCCCATTGAGGTAACTTAGTGATTTACGAAAGTTCTTTGGTTTCATGCTAATCGAAAGTGGTTATTAATAAGACCTGATCAACCTTATTAATGGATCATGTTTGAGAGGTATGAAGTTGATGAATTTAGTAAGCACTACCTACCGTCCCTACCTTTTTGTTTTCTGTTTTTATTAGTTAAATAAAATAAAATGCCATGTTCTGTCT
The DNA here is from genome assembly GCF_018294505.1 of Triticum aestivum. Classification (NCBI taxonomy): domain Eukaryota; kingdom Viridiplantae; phylum Streptophyta; class Magnoliopsida; order Poales; family Poaceae; genus Triticum; species Triticum aestivum. Next base: position 139,872,341 of record NC_057796.1, on the reverse strand, counting down.
GTTTTCTGAATTTCCCGTGCAATAAAAAATGACCCAAAAATAAAAGTTCTCAGAATGCTCTGAAAGTTTAATATGATTTTTTTTCTGAATATTTAAATTTTTTGGTGCAAATAATATCATAGGGAGGTGCACCAGGTGGGTGTTGGAAATATGCCCTAGAGGCAATAATAAAATGGTTATTATTATATTTCCTTATTCATGATAATTGTCTATTGTTCATGCTATAATTGTGTTATTCGGAAATCGTAATACATGTGTGAACAATAGACCATAACATGTCCCTAGTGAGCCTCTAGTGGACTAGCTCGTTGATCAATAGATGGTTACAATTTCCTGACCATGGACATTGGATGTCATTGATAACGGGATCACATCATTAGGAGAATGATGTGATGGACAAGATCCAATCCTAAGCATAGCACTAGATCGTGTAGTTCGTTTGCTGAGGCTTTTCTAATGTCAAGTATCATTTCCTTAGACCATGAGATCGTGCAACTCCCGGATATCGTAGGAATGCTTTGGGTGTGCCAAACGTCACAACGTAACTGGGTGGCTATAAAGGTGCACTACAGGTATCTCCGAAAGTGTCTGTTGGGTTGGCTCGGATCGAGACTGGGATTTGTCACTCCGTATAACGGAGAGGTATCACTGGGCCCACTCGGTATTGCATCATCATAATGAGCTCAATGTGACTAAGTAGTTAGTCACGGGATCATGCATTACGGAACGAGTAAAGTGACTTGCCTGTAACGAGATTGAACGAGGTATTGGGATACCAACGATCGAATCTCGGGCAAGTAACGTACCGATTGAAAAAGGGAATTGTATATGAGATTACTTGAATCCTCGACATCGTGGTTCATCCAATGAGATCATCGAGGAGCATGTGGGAGCCAACATGGGTATCCAGATCCCGCTGTTGGTTATTGACCGGAGAGTCGTCTCGGTCATGTCTGCGTGTCTCCTGAACCCGTAGGGTCTACACACTTAAGGTTTGGTGACTCTAGGGTTGTAGAGATATTAGTATGCGGTAACCCGAAAGTTGTTCGGAGTCCCGGATGAGATCCCGGACATCACGAGGAGTTCCGGAATGGTCCGGAGGTAAAGATTTGTATATAGGAAGTCCAGTTTCAGCCACCAGGAAAGTTTTGGGGGTCACCGGTATTGTACCGGGACCACCGGAAGGGTCCCGGGGGTCCACCGGGTGGGGCCACCTATCCCGGAGGGCCCCATGGGCTGAAGTGGGAAGGGAACCAGCCCCTGGTGGTCTGGTGCGCCCCCCATGGGCCTCCCCCTGCGCCTAGGGTTGGAAACCCTGGGGGTGGGGGGCGCCCCACCTAACTTGGGGGGCAAGTCCCCCCCTTGGACGCCACCCCCCCTTGAGATGGGATCTCCAGGGGCCGGCGCCCCCCAGGGCCCCTATATAAAGGGGGGAGGGAGGGCTGCGCACCCAAGCCCCTGGCGCCTCCCTCTCCCCCCGTAACACCTCTCCCTCTCGCTGAGCTTGGCGAAGCCCTGCCGAGATCCCCACTGCTTCCACCACCATGCCGTCGTGCTGCTGGATCTCCATCAACCTCTCCTTCCCCCTTGCTGGATCAAGAAGGAGGAGACATCTCTCCCAACCGTACGTGTGTTGAATGCGGAGGTGCCATCCGTTCGGCGCTAGGATCATCGGTGATTTGGATCACGATGAGTACGACTGCATCAACCCCGTTCTCTTGAACGCTTCCGCTCGCGATCTACAAGGGTATGTAGATGCACTCATCTCTCTTGTTGCTAGTAAACTCCATAGATTGATCTTGGTGATGCGTAGAAAATTTTAAATTTCTGCTACGATCCCCAACAGTGGCATCAGGAGCTAGGTCTATGCGTAGTTTCTATGCACGAGTAGAACACAAGTTGTTGTGGGCATTGATTTTGTCAATTTACTTGCCGTTACTAGTCTTATCTTGATTCGGCGGCATCGTGGGATGAAGCGGCCCGGACCGACCTTACACGTACGCTTACGTGAGACAGGTTCCACCGACTGACATGCACTAGTTGCATAAGGTGGCTAGCGGGTGTCTGTCTCTCCCACTTTAGTCGGATCGGATTCGATGAAAAGGGTCCTTATGAAGGGTAAATAGAAATTGTCATATCACGTTGTGGTTTTGGCGTAGGTAAGAATCATTCTTGCTAGAAACCTATAGCAGCCACATAAAAGTTTGCAACAACAATTAGAGGAAGTCTAACTTGTTTTTGCAGCAAGTGTCATGTGATGTGATATGGCTAGAAGGATATGATGAATGATATATGTGATGTATGAAATTGATCATGTTCTTGTAATAGGAATCACGACTTGCATGTCGATGAGTATGACAACCGGCAGGAGCCTAGGAGTTGTCTTAATTTATTTATGACCTGCGTGTCAGCTGAAACGCCATGTAATTACTTTACTTTATTGCTAACCGTTAGCCATAGTAGTAGAAGTAATAATTGGCGAGACAACTTCATGAAGACACGATGATGGAAATCATGATGATGGAGATCATGGTGTCATGCCGGTGACGATGATGAACATGGTGCCCTGAAGATGGAGATCAAAAGGAGCAAAATGATATTGGCCATATCATGTCACTATTTGATTGCATGTGATGTTTATCATGTTTTACATCTTATTTGCTTAGAACGACGGTAGCATAAATAAGATGATCCCTCGCTAAAATTTCAAGAAAGTGTTCCCCCTAACTGTGCACCATTGCGAAGGTTTGTTATTCCGAAGCACCACGTGATGATCGGGTGTGATAGGTTCTAACGTTCGCATACAACGGGTGTAAGCCAGATTTACACACGCAATACACTTAGGTTGACTTGACGAGCCTAGCATGTACAGACATGGCCTCGGAACACAAGAGACCGAAAGGTCGAACATGATTCGTATAGCAGATACGATCAACATGAAGATGTTCACCGATGATGACTAGTCCGTCTCACGTGATGATCGGACACGGCCTAGTTGACTCGGATCATGTAACACTTGGATGACTAGAGGGATGTCTGTCTGAGTGGGAGTTCGTTAATAATTTGATTAGATGAACTTTATTATCATGAACTTAGTCTAAAAATCTTTACAATATGTCTTGTAGATCAAATGGCCCATGCTAATGTTGCCCTCAACTTCAACGCGTTCCTAGAGAAAACCAAGCTGAAAGACGATGGTAGCAACTACACGGACTGGGTCCATAACCTGAGGATTATCCTCATAGCTGCCAAGAAAGCATATGTCCTTGAAGCACCGCTAGGTGATGCACCTGTTTTCCCAGCAACTCAAGACGTTCTGAACGCCTGGCAGTCGCGTAGTGATGATTACTCCCTGGTTCAGTGCGGCATGCTTTACAGCTTGGAACCGGGGCTCCTAAAGCGTTTTGAGCAGCACAGAGCATATGAGATGTTCCAAGAGCTGAAAATGGTTTTCCAAGCTCATGCCCGGGTCAAGAGATATGAAGTCTCCGACAAGTTCTACAGTTGTAAGATGGAGGAGAATAGTTCCGTCAGCGAACACATACTCAAAATGTCTGGGTTGCACAACCGCTTGTCCCAGCTGGGAGTTAATCTCCCGGATGACGCGGTCGTTGACAGAATCCTTCAGTCGCTCCCACCTAGCTACAAGAGCTTTGTGATGAACTTCAATATGCAGGGGATGGAAAAGACCATTCCTGAGGTATATTCAATGCTGAAATCAGCGGAGGTGGAGATCAAAAAGGAACATCAAGTGTTGATGGTGAATAAAACCACTAAGTTCAAGAAAGGCAAGGGTAAGAAGAACTTCAAGAAAGATGGCAAGGGAGTTGCCGCGCCCGGTAAGCAAGCTGCCGGGAAGAAGACAAAGAATGGACCTAAGCCTGAGACTGAGTGCTTTTATTGCAAGGGAAACGGTCACTGGAAGCGGAACTGCCCCAAGTACTTAGCGGATAAGAAGGCCGGCAATACCAAAGGTATATGTGATATACATGTTATTGATGTGTACCTAACCAGCGCTCGTAGTAGCTCCTGGGTATTTGATACCGGTGCGGTTGCTCATATTTGTAACTCAAAGCAGGAGCTGCGAAATAAGCGGAGACTGGCGAAGGACGAGGTGACGATGCGCGTCGGGAATGGTTCCAAGGTCGATGTGATCGCCGTCGGCACGCTACCTCTACATTTACCTACGGGATTAGTTTTAAACCTCAATAATTGTTATTTAGTGCCAGCTTTGAGCATGAACATTGTATCTGGATCTCGTTTAATGCGAGATGGCTACTCATTTAAATCCGAGAATAATGGTTGTTCTATTTATATGAGAGATATGTTTTATGGTCATGCCTCGCTGGTCAATGGTTTATTCTTAATGAATCTCGAACGTGACGTTACACATATTCATAGTGTGAATGCCAAGAAATGTAAGGTTGATAATGATAGTCCCACATACTTGTGGCACTGCCGCCTTGGTCACATTGGTGTCAAACGCATGAAGAAACTCCATGCAGATGGACTTTTGGAGTCTCTTGATTATGAATCATTTGACACGTGCGAACCATGCCTCATGGGCAAAATGACCAAGACTCCGTTCTCCGGAACAATGGAGCGAGCAACCAACTTATTGGAAATCATACATACTGATGTGTGCGGTCCAATGAGCGTTGAGGCTCGCGGTGGCTATCGTTATGTTCTCACCCTCACTGATGACTTGAGTAGATATGGGTATGTCTACTTAATGAAACACAAGTCTGAGACCTTTGAAAAGTTCAGGGAATTTCAGAGTGAGGTTGAGAATCAACGTGACAGGAAAATAGAGTTCTTACGATCAGATCGTGGAGGGGAATATTTGAGTCACGAATTTGGCACACACTTAAGGAAATGTGGAATTGTTTCACAACTCACGCCGCCTGGAACACCTCAGCGTAATGGTGTGTCCGAACGTCGTAATCGCACTCTATTGGATATGGTGCGATCTATGATGTCTCTTACCGATCTACCGCTATCATTATGGGGTTATGCTTTAGAGACTGCCGCATTCACTTTAAATAGGGCTCCGTTGAAATCCGTTGATACGACGCCGTATGAATTATGGTTTGGAAAGAAACCTAAGCCGTCGTTTCTTAAAGTTTGGGGATGCGATGCTTATGTCAAGAAACTTCAACCTGAAAAGCTCGAACCCAAGTCGGAAAAATGCGTCTTCATAGGATACCCTAAGGAAACCATTGGGTATACCTTCTACCTCAGATCCAAAGGCAAGATCTTCATTGCCAAGAACGGGTCCTTTCTGGAGAAAGAGTTTCTCTCGAAAGAAGTAAGTGGGAGGAAAGTGGAACTTGATGAGATGACCCCTCTCGAACCGGAAAGTAGCGCAGCACAAGAAAATGTTTCTGTGGTGCCTGCACCGACTAGAGAGGAAGTTAATGATGACGATCATGATCAAGTTACCACTGAACTTCGTAGGTCCACAAGGACACGTTCCGCACCAGAGTGGTACGGCAACCCTGTCCTGGAAATCATGTTGTTGGACAACGGTGAACCTTCGAACTATGAAGAAGCAATGGGGGTCCAGATTCCAACAAATGGCTTGAAGCCATGCAATCCGAGATAGGATCCATGTATGAAAACAAAGTGTGGACTTTGACAGACTTGCCCGATGATCGGCAAGCGATAGAAAATAAATGGATCCTTAAGAAGAAGACGGACGCGGATGGAAATGTTACCATCTATAAAGCTCGACTTGTCGCTAAGGGTTATCGACAAGTTCAAGGTGTTGACTACGATGAGACCTTCTCACCCGTAGCGAAGCTGAAGTCCGTCCGAATCATGTTAGCAATTGCCGCATTCTACGATTATGAGATATGGCAAATGGACGTCAAAACGGCATTCCTTAACGGCTTCCTTAAGGAAGAATTGTATCTGATGCAGCCGGAAGGTTTTTGTAACACCCACGATGCGGCTATATCTCCCACGTGTCGAGGCACGACTTAGAGGCATAACCGCATTGTGGTTTAGTCGCAAGAAGGGTCATCTTCACACAATCCCATGTAATGAACAAGAATGGGATAAAGAGTTGGCTTACAATCGCCACTTCACACAATACATAATAAAATCATACATCATTCAAGATACACACATAGGTCCGACTACGGAACCAAAATAAAAGACGACAACCCAACTGCTAGATCCCTGATCGTCCCAACTGGGCTCCACTACTGATAAACAGGAAACGAAACAACACAACGAACTAGATATTCATCGAGCTCCCACTTGAGCTCGGTTGCGTCACCTGCACTGGCATCATCGACACCTGCAACTGTTTTGGAAGTATCTGTGAGTCACGAGGACTCAGCAATCTCACACCCGCGAGATCAAGACTATTTAAGCTTAAAGGAAAGGATGGTGTAATGAGGTGGAGCTGCAGCAAGCACTAAGCATATATGGTGGCTAACATACGCAAATGAGAGCGAGAAGAGAAGCAACGGAACGGTCGTGATCTAGCAATGATCAAGAAGTGATCCTGAACTCTTACTTACGTCAAACATAACCCGAAACCGTGTTCACTTCCCGGACTCCGCCGAGAAGAGACCATCACGGCTACAAACGCGGTTGATGCGTTTTAATTAAGGTCAAGTGTCAAGTACTCTACAACCGGATATTAACAAATTCCCATCTGCCACATAACCGCGGGCACGGCTTTCGAAGGATAATACCCTGCAGGGGTGTCCCAACTTAGCCCATCATAAGCTCTCACGGTCAACGAAGGATAAACCTTCTCCCAGGAAGACCAGATCAGTCTCGGAATCCCGGTTTACAAGACATTTCGACAATGGTAAAACAAGACCAGCAAAGCCGCCCGGATGTGCCGACAAATCCCGATAGGAGCTGCACATATCTCGTTCTCAGGGCACACCGGATGAGCAAGACGTCGGGTTGGCATAGACCCTGGTTGCCCAGGGGGCGCCGGACATCGCTCGGTTTGGACCAGCACTTGAAGGAGAACTGGCCCAGGGGGTAAATAAAGATGACCCTTGAGTCTGCAGAACCCAAGGGAAAAAGGCTTAGGTAGGCGAATGGTAAAACCAAGGTTGGGCCTTGCTGGAGGAGTTTTATTCAAAGCAAACTGTCAAGGGGGTCCCATAAATCACCCAACCGCGTAAGGAACGCAAAAATCAAGGAACATAACACCGGTATGACGGAAACTAGGGCGGCAAGAGTGGAACAAAACACCAGGCATAAGGCCGAGCCTTCCACCCTTTACCAAGATATAGAGATGCATTAATTAAATAAGAGATATTGTGATATCCCAACAGAGTTCATAAAATCCATGGTCCAACAAGGAACAAACTTAATCTTCACCTGCAACTAGCAACACTATAAGAAGGGGCTGAGCAAAAGCGGTAACATAGCCAAGCAACGGTTTGCTAGGAAGGGTGAAAAGGTTAGAGGCTGACATGGCAATAAGGGAGGCATGATATAGCAAGTGGTAGGTAGCGCGACATGGCAATAGAACGGACAACTAGAAAGGAAAGATAGAAGTGATTTCGAGGGTATGGTCATCTTGCCTGAGATCCCGCTAGGAAGAAGAACGAGTCCATGAAGAAGACAAGCGGACATAGACGAACGAATCCTCACAACTCCGGAACGAAACCGAAGCTAAGGAGAGAAGCAACCCGGAAATAAACAAACAACATAGTAAACAACCACCACATAAGCATGGCATGATGCACAATCAGGTATGATGCATGTCCGGTTTAATGAGGCATGGCATGGCAAAATGCATAAACAACAGTACAAATTAAGTGGAGCTCAATATGCAACGAGTTGCATATTGACGAAACACCACATCAATTATTTAGTTCTCTCTCATTTAGGTACCCAACAATATTAAATGTTTATTAACATGGCAAGAGGTGAGACATAAGTAAACTACACATTTTAGGCAATTTAAATGAGGCCGGAACAACAAACAACAATTTCCGGAAAATCCTCATGTCCATAATTTAGATTTGGTACTGTTCTGCCTAAAACCATATTTTAATGATGTTAAACAGCAAAATAAAGTGCACCAAGTTAAACTAGGCATTTTCTTACCCCATTTACATATAAAGAACATTTAAATTGGAGTTACGGTTAATTAGTTATGAAATAAATCATTTCAACATGGCATTTATGCAAATTAATGCAAACAACAATTTAAACATTTTTTAACATGGGTGAAAGTGGCATATTATTAAACTACACAAAATTCTAAGCATTTTACATATTTAGTTTGTTTTAATCCGATGCACGGTTGTGGGGTTATTAAATGCATGAAGTTTTGGGGTTTTTCTGTAAATTTGTAATCTCCTGGATAAATGCGAAAATCACCGCAACAGAAAAAAAAGACTACGGGCCGAAACTTGCTGGCCCAACATGCACAGGAGAGGGGCTGGGTGCTGCTCACCATGGGCTTCGGCCCAGCTGGTGGGGAGGAGGCCGGGCAGGCCGGATCTGGCAGGAGCTGGGTCTTGGAGGCCGCTGGCCCAGGCGCTAGAGGCGCGGTCAACGCGAGCGGGCGCGGGACGAGCGACCTGCTCGTTGCTGCTCGATGCAGCACTCGGCGACTGAGATGGAAGCAGGGGCGCGAGGCGGAGAAGTAGAGGGCGACCGGATCTGGCGGCGAGCTCCTGGGACGGCGCCAGATCAGAAGAAGAGGAGGGCCTCGACGTGGTCTCTCCGACGAAGCGGCAGCGCGGGGAAGATCCCGACAATGATGAGGAGGCAGCAGCAGAGGACGCTTCAGGCAGGACCGGCACCTGCCGGCGTCGACGCGGACGAGCGCAAGTCAGAGGAGGCGGGGATGGCGCTGTGTCTCTTGGGGCGGCTACAGCAGAAGCTTGGGGCGCGGCCATGGCTTGGCGTCGGCGAGGGACGGCTGGGAAGGCGGGGGACGACCGGATCCTTGACCGGCGAGCGAGAAGAGGCAGCACCGGCGCGGGTCTCATCTGTTGGTGATGCTCGATGGCGGAGGGAGCTCCGGTGGAGAAGGGGAGCGGGGCGGCTGCGCCATTGCGGGTGACGAACTGAGGAAGGTGACGACGATGGCTGCTGGATGGAGACGCGAGGACTGCGGCTGCGGATGTCGGCGCTCCGGAGCTTGTCGGTGGCGGAGGAACGACGACGGGGCCGAGCAGAGGGAGCGTACAGGAGGGGCTCCAAAAGAAACTCCCCTTCGGGAGCGCGAGGAGAATTTCCTCTCCTTGGATCGTGTGCGCTAGGCAGAGCAGGAGGGGGATCGAGCGCTGCTCCTGGTTGGATCGGTCGCAACTTCGAGGAGGGGAAGGTGGTGGCTGCTGATCTGGAGCGGGGGAGATCCCGAGGAAGAGGAGGATGGAGGGAGTGGCAGCGGCAGAGAAAGGATGGATGGGACAAGCCTCCTAAAAACTAGGGTTAGGCTGTTTAAATAGCTAGGTGGACTAGCTTAAGGCAAAACGGACCCTCCGATCAAAATTAAACGGTCGAGAAAAAGGCTGTGGAGAGTCCAACAAAGAAAATGGTGATGTTTTGTAGATGTTTGGGGATGATCCGAATCCAACGGTGACAACAACCCGGTTCGGGTTCGGGGAAGTTCCGGACGCGCGAGAGGGGTCTATGCACTGCGCAAGGAGGGGTTCGGTGGTTGACGAGAGAGGTTAGTTGGTTTGACCAGAGGGAACCGAAAACACGGTTGGTCTCGTAACGGTCAACGAAGACAAGGGGGGAATGCGGCAACTACGAACGAATGCAAATGTTTAAAACATGACGGCAACGAAGTGCCGATGCAATGCAAATGATGCGATGATGAATGCAACACACAAATAAAACACAGCTGACTCGCCAAACAAGGAAGGCAATCGGAGCGTCGGTCTCGGGGCGTTACAACACTCCACCACTACAAGAGGATCTCATCCCGAGATCTAGGATGGCGCCGGAGAGAAACGGAAGGGGAAGAGGTAAAACAAATTGCTTATTGACAAACGAGTGAAACCAAAGAACCTTGGAAGTTGAACAATTTCGAGAAAATAATACAACGAAGAGGAACAAAGTTGAAAACAATCCGTTAGGAAAGAGGAACAAGGAACAATACAAGAACCTTGTAGGTTGAAGGACATGAAACAAGAGCTTAACGGATCCAAATTAATATGAAAGCACACCGGTAGAAAAGAGAAACAAGGAACAAGAATGACATAATTATGACAGCACACCGGTTGAAAAAGAGAAGGAAAAAAAACTAGATAAGATGCAAAGAAATTGAGGAGATGACACAACACTCCGGTTAAAACAAGATAAATAAGGAATAAGAATGATATAATTTGGGCAGCACTCCGACTGTAAATGGAAGGAATTGAACATGATCTTGACAAGATGAGAGGATACTCGAAGAAATTAACAATACATAGCCTCTGGAACTAATGAAAGAGTGGCACAAGGGGTAAGAAATATTTTAGACAGCACTCCGGTTGAGAAGGGAGGCAAAACTTGACAGAATGGGAAGAACTTGAAAAGAGGGCACGACACTTCGGTTGGAAATGGATAAGCACGAAAAGAACACGGTCCTCACAAACCGAGAAGATGAGTGAAGAGAGGAACATCACGATGCCTCCGGAAGAAATAAATAATAGAAGATAGATCCTTGAAATAAGAATGGAGAAGAAAATGACAACTTCCGCCACAAATGAGCTTGGAAAGCATCCTTCCAAGAAGGTTATAACGGAGTTGTTGGGAAAAACCAACAACAAAAAGAATAATCTTGTAGTGGGCTTATGGAAAACTTCTCAAAATTATGAGGTGACAACCCGCCACTAACGGAAACAAATGATTGGATTGATATCAACAAGGAGATGAAAACTTCTCTCGCCGAGAGGATAGGAGAAAACTTGGATCATTGATAAGCACCATAATAGGAACATTCCTTAGGGAAGGCTTTAGGTGAAACATGACACAAGACAAATCCAACAAAGAGATTGGTGGATTTAAAATATCTCATTCTTGACAACATGTGAAACATGGAACATGGATGGAAATTGTCAAGAAGGACATAACACCACCTCAAAAGATCAGAGAGAAAGAATTGCACTTCGGAATTCAAGATGAAGAATGCTTGAGCTCCTCCAACAAAATCTTGATGAACACTTAAAAATAAATTAACTCTTTAACGAACCACGATGTAGAGCCTCCATGAAGAACTCCGGTAATAAAAGAATGATCAAACGAAAGGGAAAATTGAAAAGAACTCCGGGAGAAACCTTGCAATGATTTAGATGGAGCTTTGAAATGATATAATTGAAATAACTTGGAGCTCCAGAAAGAAAAGATGAACAACTTGGAGCCGAAAATTTGATAACATGAACGAACTCCGGAAGAAGGAATTAATCACTTGGAGGAAACAAGAATAAGAATTACATTACGCGTATCCTTCACCAATTTAGATTGATGACAAGCAATGGATTTTTGCATACTACTTATTGTCGTAGAAAGGATTAAGATAGATATTGCGCAAACTTGGGAAGGTCTTCATCGAACCACCGGTAGGATTGAAACAACGAATAAATTAATATGCGGACATAGGAAAAGGAATCTTGAACGAACCACCGTAAGAATTTAAAATGAATGAAGAAAAGAGAACGAATCACCGTAAGAATTGGAAAAGAAAGAAGCAAAGGTGCAATTCACAGGGAAGAATTGGAAAAATGAATGAAAATACTTGAGGGGATTTAGATACATGAGAACGAAGAGATCGTGAACTGATTAGAGGATACTTGGACGATGCACCGGTAAGATTTGGAGAATAAGAGCTGAATGTTGAAAACGAATAAATCTTCTGAAATGATGGCCTTCGGAGAATCAAACTGAAAAGACTCCTGAAATGCTCCGGATGGGTGAAAAGAATTCTCACAATCAAAAACAATTATGAGAGGATGGCATCAAGCTAGAACCATGAATCTTCAAGAGAACGGACCAAGATTTAGGAGAAATCCTTCTTCGGTCTTCAAATGTTGAGAAAGACGACGAGAAACACCACCATGAATTGTTGAGATACTCCGGGATGAAAATTAGAAAGGTTGAACCAACGATGATAAGAATTTGGAATATCTTGGAGAAAGACATTTGACTGATGATGACTCATTCTTACGTCAAACTTTGAAATGAATTTGGAAATAGCTCCGGGAAAATTAGAAGAGTCAGGTAAGATCCTGGGATAAGACCTGTGGGTTAGGGCCCACTCAAAAGAAACACCGTTGAAATGATTACTTGAAAAGGAGATTGCACGGGTTGAATTAAATGGCTTGAATGTGATAACAACCTCGAAATAGCTTGAACAGATTGATAATGGAGACACAAATCTTCTGAGATATCTTCGGCACTCCAGAACAAATGAATGGCGAGAAGTGGATGATTAAGAGGTACACCGGCATGAGAAAACATTTGAAACAAGGAAAGGAAAGTGACCAACATTGAAGGCTCAAATTTAGTCCACCGTAGAAGAAAAAGAGTGAAGAATGATAAATTTGAAGACCATTTTCATGAGAACCACCGGGTAAGAACATTGATTGAAAAGAATGAAGGGACTTCACATGAATAAAATGGATACTTGGTTAAGAAATCTGAGTCCTTGAAAAAAGAGGGTGGGAGGGCAGGAAAACAAAGGCAATTTGGGGCAGATGAAACAAACAACGTTGAGAAAACTTATTATTGATCTTCCGAATGGGGAGAATGATGGGATCCACTTGAAGAGAAGCACACCGGCTGAAAAGAATTAATATGACAACCTCGATGATCGGAAGGATTAGCAACCACATAGAAATATGAGAACACCGTTAAGGAAAGGTATGGATCCACACTTGGCATTGAAGCAACTCGAATACCACAAAACAAAAACAAAGGATTTGGCTTGCGGAATAAGCCGGAACAAACATATGATAGAGATTCCGTCCGAAGTTTTTGTGGTGGGGCCCACACGGGCTCGATCGTACAACACCATCATGTACAAGGCAGTGCACATGACATACGAAGCGTCCCTGAGTCGGCATAGCCAAGGACTCTTTAAGACACTACGAGACCACTGTAAAACCAACCGTGTACAGGCGGACCACTAGACGTCGAACCCCAATCTCATATCATGCGTCTGTCGGAAAGATATCCTAAGAGCTACTTGAATTCCCACTTATAAACTCCCGAAACTTTCTGGTTATGCAATCAGGTGTTGGGGATACAGGGGACACAAAATATATCACCCAAACTAACAATACCTAGATCCAGCTGTATCCATCCGTCAACACATAACCAAGAAAACTCCGGAAATCGTTTACCTCAACCTTCGAAAAGCATCCGTTATACTAGTTATGGCAATACTCCCGAACTCCCACCCCAGTACTGGGTGGCGTCGAGGTGATCTCACCAACAACCGCATAAAAGAGATTTCGATGTCAGCGAAACTCAGGTATTCCAGAACTGCAACGATAAAATTGTGACGACAAGACCTCAGAGCTCAACTCCCCGGGACACTGCCACAACCCCTAAATGTCAGGAGGCACCAAGAACAATGTTCTCATCACAAAACCATCGGAACGATTCCAAGATACCCGCGTGATCCTAAAAAAAATTTAGTGAAATTTGAGGAGAGAAAAGTCAAAACTTCTACGTCAGGAGACCTCACCAGAGCGACGAAGGGACTGAGGAGTAAAAAGAATCCTACTCTCCGATATATATAATCCTAAGACTCAAAACATTTTTTGTTCTAGACTCAACAACGTCAGCGATTCAATCAAGCAGGGGGCTCCTAAGTCAGGGATGGCTCTGATACCAACTTGTAACACCCATGATGCGGCTATATCTCCCACGTGTCGAGGCACGACTTAGAGGCATAACCGCATTGTGGTTTAGTCGCAAGAAGGGTCATCTTCACACAATCCCATGTAATGAAGAAGAATGGGATAAAGAGTTGGCTTACAATCGCCACTTCACACAATACATAATAAAATCATACATCATTCAAGATACACACATAGGTCCGACTACGGAACCAAAATAAAAGAAGACAACCCAACTGCTAGATCCCTGATCGTCCCAACTGGGCTCCACTACGGATCAACAGGAAACGAAACAACACAACGAACTAGATATTCATCAAGCTCCCACTTGAGCTCGGTTGCGTCACCTGCACTGGCATCATCGGCACCTGCAACTGTTTTGGAAGTATCTGTGAGTCACGAGGACTCAGCAATCTCACACCCGCGAGATCAAGACTATTTAAGCTTAAAGGAAAGGATGGTGTAATGAGGTGGAGCTGCAGCAAGCACTAAGCATATATGGTGGCTAACATACGCAAATGAGAGCGAGAAGAGAAGCAACGGAACGGTCGTGATCTAGCAATGATCAAGAAGTGATCCTGAACTCCTACTTACGTCAAACATAACCCGAAACCGTGTTCACTTCCCGGACTCCGCCGAGAAGAGACCATCACGGCTACACACGCGGTTGATGCGTTTTAATTAAGGTCAAGTGTCAAGTACTCTACAACCGGATATTAACAAATTCCCATCTGCCACATAACCGCGGGCACGGCTTTCGAAAGATAATACCCTGCAGGGGTGTCCCAACTTAGCCCATCATAAGCTCTCACGGTCAACGAAGGATAAACCTTCTCCCAGGAAGACCCGATCAGTCTCGGAATCCCAGTTTACAAGACATTTCGACAATGGGAAAACAAGACCAGCAAAGCCGCCCGGATGTGCCGACAAATCTCGATAGGAGCTGCACATATCCTGTTCTCAGGGCACACCGGATGAGCAAGACGTCGGGTTGGCATAGACCCTGGTTGCCCAGGGGGCGCCGGACATCGCTCGGTTTGGACCAGCACTCGAAGGAGAACTGGCCTGGGGGGGGTAAATAAAGATGACCCTTGAGTCTGCAGAACCCAAGGGAAAAAGGCTTAGGTAGGCAAATGGTAAAACCAAGGTTGGGCCTTGCTGGAGGAGTTTTATTCAAAGCGAACTGTCAAGGGGGTCCCATAAATCACCCAACCGCGTAAGGAACGCAAAAATCAAGGAACATAACACCGGTATGACGAAAACTAGGGCGGCAAGAGTGGAACAAAACACCAGGCATAAGGCCGAGCCTTCCACCCTTTACCAAGATATAGAGATGCATTAAGTAAATAAGAGATATTGTGATATCCCAACAGAGTTCATAAAATCCATGGTCCAACAAGGAACAAACTTAATCTTCACCTGCAACTAGCAACGCTATAAGAAGGGGCTGAGCAAAAGCGGTAACATAGCCAATCAACGGTTTGCTAGGAAGGGTGAAAAGGTTAGAGGCTGACATGGCAATAAGGGAGGCATGATATAGCAAGTGGTAGGTAGCACAGCATGGCAATAGAACGGACAACTAGCAAGCAAAGATAGAAGTGATTTCGAGGGTATGGTCATCTTGCCTGAGATCCCGCTAGGAAGAAGAACGAGTCCATGAAGAAGACAAGCGGACGTAGACGAACGAATCCTCACAACTCCGGAACGAAACCGAAGCTAATGAGAGAAGCAACCCAGAAATAAACAAACAACATAGTAAACAACCACCACATAAGCATGGCATGATGCACAATCAAGTATGATGCATGTCCGGTTTAATGAGGCATGGCATGGCAAAATGCACAAACAACACTACAAATTAAGTGGAGCTCAATATGCAACGAGTTGCATATTGATGAAACACCACATCAATTATTTAGTTCTCTCTCATTTATGTACCCAACAATATTAAATGTTGATTAACATGGCAAGAGGTGGGACATAAGTAAACTACACATTTTAGGCAATTTAAATGAGGCCGGAACAACAAACAACAATTTCCGGAAAATCCTCATGTCCATAATTTAGATTTGGTACTGTTCTGCCTAAAACCATATTTTAATGATGTTAAACAGCAAAAGAAAGTGCACCAAGTTAAATTAGGCATTTTCCTACCCCATTTACATATAAAGAACATTTAAATTGGAGTTACGGTTAATTAGTTATGAAATAAATCATTTCAACATGGCATTTATGCAAATTAATGCAAACAGCAATTTAAACATTTTTTAACATGGGTGAAAGTGGCATATTATTAAACTACACAAAATTCTAAGCATTTTACATATTTAGTTTGTTTTAATCCGATGCACGGTTGTGGGGTTATTAAATGCATGAAGTTTTGGGGTTTTTCTGTAAATCTGTAATCTCCTGGATAAATGCGAAAATCACCGCAGCAAAAAAAACACTACGGGCCGAAACTTGCTGGCCCAACATGCACAGGAGAGGGGCTGGGCGCTGCTCACCATGGGCTTCGGCCCAGCTGGTGGGGAGGAGGCCGGGCAGGCCGGATCTGGCAGGAGCTGGGTCTTGGAGGCCGCTGGCCCAGGCGCGGTCAACGCGAGCGGGCGCGGGACGAGCGACCTGCTCGTTGCTGCTCGATGCAGCCGGCGGCGATGGAGATGGAAGCAGGGGCGCGAGGCAGGGAAGTAGAGGGCGACCGGATCTGGCGGCGAGCTCCTGGGACGGCGCCAGATCAGAAGAAGAGGAGGGCCTCGGCGTGGTCTCTCCGACGAAGCGGCGGCGCGGGGAAGATCCCGACGACAATGAGGAGGCAGCAGCAGAGGACGCTTGAGGCAGGACCTGCACCTGCCGGCGTCGACGCGGACGAGCGCAAGTCAGAGGAGGCGGGGATGGCGCTGCATCTCTTGCGGCGGCTGCAGCAGAAGCTTGGGGCGCGGCCATGGCTTGGCGTCGGCGAGGGACAGCAGGGAAGGCGGGGGACGACCGGATCCTTGACCGGCGAGCGAGAAGAGGCAGCACCGGCGCGGGTCTCATCTGCTGGTGATGCTCGATGGCGGAGGGAGCTCCGGTGGAGAAGGGGAGCGGGGCGGCTGCGCCATTGCGGGCGATGAACTGAGCAAGGCGACGACGATGGCTGCTGGATGGAGACGCGAGGACTGCGGCTGCGGATGTCGGCGCTCCGGAGCTTGTCGGCGGCGGAGGAACGACGACGGGGCCGAGCAGAGGGAGCGTACAGGAGGGGCTCCAGAAGAAACTCCCCTTCGGGAGCGCGAGGAGAATTTCCTCTCCTTGGATCGTGTGCGCTAGGCAGAGCAGGAGGGGGATCGAGCGCTGCTCCTGGTTGGATCGGTCGCAACTTCGAGGAGGGGAAGGTGGTGGCTGCTGATCTGGAGCGGGGGAGATCCCGAGGAAGAGGAGGATGGAGGGAGTGGCGGCGGCAGAGAAAGGATGGATGGGACAAGCCTCCTAAAAACTAGGGTTAGGCTGTTTAAATAGCTAGGTGGACTAGCTTAAGGCAAAACGGACCCTCCGATCAAAATTAAACGGTCGAGAAAAAGGCTGTGGAGAGTCCAACAAAGAAAATGGTGATGTTTTGTAGATGTTTGGGGATGATCCGAATCCAACGGTGACAACAACCCGGGTCGGGTTCATGGAAGTTCCGGACGTGCGAGAGGGGTCTATGCATTGCGCAAGGAGGGGTTCGGTGGTTGACGAGAGAGGTTAGTTGGTTTGACCAGAGGGAACTGAAAACACGGTTGGTCTCGGAATGGTCAACGAAGACAAGGGGGGAACGCGGCAACTACGAACGAATGCAAATTTTTAAAACATGACGGCAACGAAGTGCCGATGCGATGCAAATGATGCGGTGATGAATGCAACACACAAATAAAACACAGCTGACTCGCCAAACAAGGAAGGCAATCGGAGCGTCGGTCTCGGGGCGTTACAGTTTTGTCGATCCTAAGAATGCTGACAAAGTATGCAAGCTCCAGCACTCAATCTATGGGCTGGTGCAGGCATCTCGGAGTTGGAACATTCGCTTTGATGAGATGACCAAAGTGTTTGGGTTTACACAGACTTATGGAGAAGCCTGTGTTTACAAGAAAGTGAGTGGGAGCTCTGTAGCATTTCTCATATTATATGTGGATGCCATACTATTGATGGGAAATGATATAGAATTCTTGGAAAGTATAAAGGCCTACTTAAATAAGTGTTTTTCAATGAAGGACCTTGGAGAAGCTGCTTACATATTAGGCATCAAGATCTATAGAGATAGATCAAGATGCCTCATAGGTCTTTCACAAAGCACATACCTTGACAAGATATTGAAGAAGTTCAATATGGATCAGTCCAAGAAGGGGTTCTTGCCTGTATTGCAAGGTGTGAGATTGAGCACGGCTCAATGCCCGACCACGGCAGAAGATAGAGAAAAGATGAGTGTCGTCCCCTATGCCTCGGCCATAGGGTCTATTATGTATGCCATGCTGTGTGCCAGACCTGATATAAACCTTGCCGTGAGTTTGGTAGGAAGGTACCAAAGTAATCCCGGCATGGAACACTGGTCAGCGGTCAAGAACATCCTGAAGTACCTAAAAAGGACTAAGGATATGTTTCTCGTTTATGGAGGTGACGAAGAGCTCGTCGTAAAGGGTTACGTCGATGCTAGCTTCGACACAGATCTGGATGACTCTAAGTCACAAACCGGATACGTGTATATTTTGAATGGTAGGGCAGTCAGCTGGTGCAGTTGCAAGCAAAGCGTCGTGGCGGGATCTACATGTGAAGCGAAGTACATGGCAGCCTTGGAGGCAGCACATGAAGCAATCTGGATGAAGGAGTTCATTGCCGATCTAGGAGTTATTCCCAATGCATCGGGGCCGATGACTCTCTTTTGTGACAACACTGGAGCTATTTCCCTTGACAAGGAGCCCAGGTTTCAGAAGAAGATCAGGCACATCAAGCGTCGCTTCAACTCCATTCGTGAAAATGTTCAAAATGGAGATATAGATATTTGTAAAGTACATATGGATTTGAATGTCGCAGATCCGTTGACTAAACCTCTTCCACGGGCAAAACATGATCAACACCAGAACTCTATCGGTGTACAACTCATCACAATGTAACTAGATTATTGACTCTAGTGCAAGTGGGAGGCTGTTGGAAATATGCCCTAGAGGCAATAATAAAATGGTTATTATTATATTTCCTTGTTCATGATAATTGTCTATTGTTCATGCTATAATTGTGTTATCCGGAAATCGTAATACATGTGTGAACACATAGACCATAACATGTCCCTAGTGAGCCTCTAGTTGACTAGCTCGTTGATCAATAGATGGTTACGGTTTCCTGACCATGGACATTGGATGTCATTGATAACAGGATCACATCATTAGGAGAATGATGTGATGGACAAGACCCAATCCTAAGCATAGCACTAGATCGTGTAGTTCGTTTGCTGAGGCTTTTCTAATGTCAAGTATCATTTCCTTAGACCATGAGATCATGCAACTCCCGGATACCGTAGGAATGCTTTGGGTGTGCCAAACGTCACAACGTAACTAGGTGGCTATAAAGGTGCACTACAGGTATCTCCGAAAGTGTCTGTTGGGTTGGCTCGGATCGAGACTGGGATTTGTCACTCCGTATGACGGAGAGGTATCACTGGGCCCACTCGGTATTGCATCATC
Organism: Triticum aestivum; assembly: GCF_018294505.1. Classification (NCBI taxonomy): domain Eukaryota; kingdom Viridiplantae; phylum Streptophyta; class Magnoliopsida; order Poales; family Poaceae; genus Triticum; species Triticum aestivum. The sequence goes on along the minus strand of NC_057796.1, from coordinate 139,852,822 downwards.
ATAATGAGCTCAATGTGACTAAGTAGTTAGTCACGGGATCATGCATTACGGAACGAGTAAAGTGACTTGCCGGTAACGAGATTGAACGAGGTATTGGGATACCGACGATCGAATCTCGGGCAAGTAACGTACCGATTGACAAAGGGAATTGTATACGGGATTACTTGAATCCTCGACATCGTGGTTCATCCGATGAGATCATCGAGGAGCATGTGGGAGCCAACATGGGTATCCAGATCCCGCTGTTGGTTATTGACCGGAGAGTCGTCTCGGTCATGTCTGCGTGTCTCCCGAACCCGTAGGGTCTACACACTTAAGGTTCGGTGACGCTAGGGTTGTAGAGATATTAGTATGCGGTAACCCGAAAGTTGTTCGAAGTCCCGGATGAGATCCTGGACATCACGAGGAGTTCTGGAATGGTCCGGAGGTAAAGATTTGTATATAGGAAGTCCAGTTTCGGCCACTGGGAAAGTTTCGGGGGTCACTGGTATTGTACCGGGACCACCGGAAGGGTCCCGAGGGTCCACCGGGTGGGGCCACCTATCCCGGAGGGCCCCATGGGCTGAAGTGGGAAGGGAACCAGCCCCTGGTGGGATGGTGCGCCCCCCATGGGCCTCCACCTACGCCTAGGGTTGGAAACCCTGGGGGTGGGGGGCGCCCCACCTGACTTGGGGGGCAAGTCCCCCCCTTGGCCGCCGCCCCCCCTTGAGATGGGATCTCCAGGGGCCGGCGCCCCCCAGAGCCCCTATATAAAGGGGGGAGGGAGGGCTGCGCACCCAAGCCCCTGGCGCCTCCCTGTCCCCCCGTAACACCTCTCCCTCTCGCTGAGCTTGGCGAAGCCCTGCCGAGATCCCCGCTGCTTCCACCACCACGCCGTCGTGCTGCTGGATCTCCATCAACCTCTCCTTCCCCCTTGCTGGATCAAGAAGGAGGAGACGTCTCTCCCAACTGTACGTGTGTTGAACGCGGAGGTGCCGTCCGTTCGGCGCTAGGATCATCGGTGATTTGGATCACGACGAGTACGACTCCATCAACCCCGTTCTCTTGAACGCTTCCGCTCGCGATCTACAAGGGTATGTAGATGCACTCATCTCTCTCGTTGCTAGTAAACTCCATAGATTGATCTTGGTGATGCGTAGAAAATTTTAAATTTCTGCTACGATCCCCAACAGTGGGCACAACCCACCTGGGCCTGCCAGGACCCCCAGGCGCGCCCTGGTGGGTTGTGGTCCCCATGTGGGCCCGGTCACCTATCTCTTCACACCACATCATCACCTACCTCCAGAAAAATTCACCATTGCTCTCTCTCCCGTGTTCTTGCTCTCAAACCCGCGGATTTCGATCTCTTTGCTCGAAGCTCCATTTCCGAAATTTTTCATTGGATTGTTGCTTGGTATGTGACTCCATTGTTTGTCCAATTAGTTTTTGTTTTAGTGGTTTATATTTTGAATAATTAGCTACTCTTGGTGCTGCTGTGAATGAGCTTGCATGTTGAGTTCTTAGAGTTCTAAGTAGTTTGAATGCTTGCAATGGCCTTTATGTATCCCTATGAGTAGTTGCTACCAATTTTGTGAAGTTTTGACGAGAAAAATTTGTGGACTAAAAATTTCAGAATTTTTGTTCATAGGAAAAGGATGAACATCTTTAGGAAGTTTGCTTCCAAGAAGAACTCCAAAGGAGTTATTGGGTAGTTGTATGACAGTGATCTCCATCCCCGGAGGTTGGTGGAAGTACGGCCGTGCGAATGGCCGCATATCCCGTTCATGGAAGAGGCTGGAATTCTTCAAGAGTTTACACAATATGCTGCTAATGCCGGCCTCACCGACTTCATAGCAGCTGAATGTGAACAGTATCATATCCTCACAAACAAGTTTGTTCAAAGTTTTAATTTCCTTCCTAGGAATAATCCTCCTGAGGTGCAGTTTAATTTATACGCTGAGTTTCGTCAGATACCGCTTACTGAGTTCTGTGAAATATGCTTGCTTCCTTCTGATGGTGGTTTGGTAGAGCCTAGGCCGGCAGAGTTTGAGGCCTTTTATCATACCTTGACAGTAGGAGATGAGAGAGGGGTGTCGGGTATCACTGCCGTTGGCTTGCATTTTCCTGCTGTTCATTATTTCACTCTTTTTATTGCAAAATGCTTGCTTGCTAGAGAGAAGGTGGGTGCACTCAGTGCCCCAGACCTTGCTGTTTTATGTCGTGCACTTGAGGGTGACAACACTTATAGCTTGGGAGCTATTGTGGCGCGTCGCCTCCACATTAATAATTTCAAGGGTTAAATACATGGTGGTATTTTCGCTACTCATTTGGCCGCTTTAATGTTGAGATACGCCTTCATGATTACCCTTTGACCAAGGTTTACCTAGATCGCGCAGCCATGGAACACCACCATTTTATTGCACGAGATTATCCTAACATTCCTATTCCGTATAACCTGGTTTTCAGTGTGAACACTCGTGATATTATTTCATTGCCTGCTCTTGCTTTGTTTGATCCTATTGCGAGGGGCGGATATAGGATTATGCCTGCGGATATCATCGCCTACCAGAACAACCAGGCTGCAGCAGAGGAGGAGCCTCAGCAGTGGGATCCGTGGATGCCCGCTCCTCAGCACCCAGACTACTATCCAGGTTTCTGATCGATTACCAAGTTAGGCCAAAAGCCTAAGCTTGGGGGAGTACGTGTTTCTCATCGACATTACATTCAAGTTCACACATTTCATTCCAGTTGTCAGTGTCCACACTTTTTCATTGTATTATCCATGTTAAATTTATTTTCTCGCTTTCTTCTTGTGTTTGAAAAACCTTAGAAAAACCAAAAATTAGTTTTAGTTAGTTTACTTTCATTGCATGCTTAGTTGTAGTACTAAAAAAACCCAAAAAGATTTCCTTGTTCTTCTTTTGCTTGTTGGGAGCTTTCCCATGTAAATAGTTTTTCTCGTTTTTGCTTTTCCCTTTTATTTGCTTGTTCAAGAAAACCAAAAACTCCAAAAATATTTCAGTGTGTTTCTCTGAACTTCTTTTCATTTTTTTTATTCGAGTCGTACCGAGGAGAAGACCACGATGAAAATGTTGAGTGGCTCTCATATGCATAATTATTTACCTAACAAAAAGCCCATTTTACCTTGTCTTCTCTTGTCGAATAAAATGTTTGCAGATTCCAGCTTAGTCCACGACACTCTTGCACTATTATTATTTTCATATCATTCGGTCGTGCAATTGAAAGGCAATAATGACGATATTCGATGAACTGGCCGTGGTAGAGGGAAACGGGTATGAACTCGACTTGTTCTATTTTTGTAAATATGTTTAACCTGGTATCCATGATTCAGCCCATTATGATAAAACATGTTTGCAATGACAATTAGAGATTATAGTTTCTCATGCCATGCATAAGTAGCTAGGAGTGGATAATGATTTATCTTGGATATCAACATTGCGTTAAAATGATTGTGATGTAGTATGATGATATAGTATCCTCCTTTGAATGTGCGAGTGGCTTGACTTGGCACATGTTCATACATGTAGTTGAATCAAAACCAACATAGCCTCGATAATATTTATGTTCATGGTGTTCATATCCTACTCATGCAAGTGTCCAATGTTACTTATGCATAATGCATGTTCATGACCGTTGTTGATCTCTAGCTGGCCGCTTCTCAACCTAATTGCTAGCCTTCGCTTGTACTAAGTGGGAATTCTACTTGTACATCAAAAACCTTGAACCCAAGTTATTCCAGATGAGTCCACCATACCTACCTATATGCGGTATTACGCTGTCGTCCTAAGTAAATTTGCATGTGCCACCTCTAAAAACATCAAATAAATATCCTTTTTGTGTGCTTGGATTGTTCATGGAACGACAGGATATGGTCGGTATCTTCCATGCTAAGCGGGTTATTCTCAGGTTGAGTGTTTATTCACTCACCATCGCACGAGAAAAGGGCGGTAATAGGGATTCCCAGTCCCGAACTAAAAAATGCAAATAATTAAACAAAACTCCCCCGGGACTGTTGTTGGTATGGACGGCACCCGTTGTTTCGGACAAGACGTGGAGTGTGATTGTTGGTGGAGGGGGAGTAAACCTTTACTTTTCGCTGGGGAACCGCCACTAGCATGCTTAGCATGGAAGATATTGATAACTGATGGCCGTGAAGTAAACAATAAAGGTGCATGTCTCAAATTATCATTTACCACTGTTTTAAAATTTTGAGCTCTGACACCTCTACAAATCAGTGCTTCCCTCTGCGAAGGGACTATCTATTTACTTTTATGTTGTGTCATCACCTTCTAAAATAAGCGCCAGAACCTGAGAGCACTGCTGTCATGCTTATGCATTGTGTATAGCTAAAGCTGGGTGCATCATGACTGGATCTTTTCTACCATGAATTACAATGTTTAGTCGCTGGTTGAACTTTGGAGGTGCTCTGCATTTATGTTTTGCGGTCTCAGAAAGGGCTAGCGAGATACCACTGTTGTCATATTATATCATGGTTGTTTTGATAACGTGTTCCTATTCGAGATGTCTTATTATTGCTCGCTAGCTGATTATGTCATTGATATGAGTTAATATAATCTTTAAGAGTTATTGTCGGCATGTTTAGTTATAATAGTGGCTGAAAACCTGGGTGTTGTTTAAGCTTATTTATGCAAACAAGAGCAAAAGAGTTCATAAAAGTTTTTCTTTTTCACTTTCAGTTTATCAACTGAATTGCTTGAGGGCAAGCAAAGGCTTAAGCTTGGGGGAGTTGATACGTCTCCAACGTATCTACCTTTCCTAATGCTTTTCCTCTTGTTTTGGACTCTAATTTGCAAGATCTGAATGAAACTAATCCCGGACTAACGCTGTTTTCAGCAGAACTACCATGGTGTTATTTTTGTGCAGAAATAAAAGTTCTCGAAATGGAACGAAACTTTGTGAGGATTTTTTATACAATAAAAGAGAATTTCTGGAGCCAAGAGTCACCTGAGGGGTGCACCTGGGTGGGCACAACCCACCAGGGCGCGCCTGCCCCCCAGGCTGTCGGTGAAATGACACCTATGGGATCACGTGGATCCGTTCTACGATTCGGCAGGGAGGACAGTTAGAGCAAAGAGCGGATCTAACGATTAACGCAACAGATTTTTACCCAGGTTCGGGCCGCTAAGAAGTCTAAGAACCTAGTCCTGCTTGATTGTGTATTCTGTGTTCTTGAGCTTCGACTAGCTGCTCACATGCAAGCTGGGCCGTGTGGTTCAAAAGTTCCAATCCCCCTCCAGTACGCCGTGGGCCTCCTTTTATATGTCCAAGGGGCTGCCATAGTGGCACACAGGAGGTGTAAAGTTGCTACAGTATCTATGTTTATCGCTGGCGTCTTAGGACAAATGCCATAAATGCGCTGCTTACGTGCCCTCTAGCTTTATCGGGGACGGGAATAGAGCCCGTCCCATCCGTCGCCGCCCCGCCCTGCCTTGACACGCATCCATGTTGATGAGGCATGCAGTACTAAGTTGGCTGGCCGGCTGCTGCGCTGGAGAGGTGGCAGGGTCTTCACGAAGACCTGCATGCCACCACGCAAGTGCTTGCCAGGCTGGCAGGCCAACCACTGGCTGGAGTGATGACGGGGTGGCGGAGTCTTGCCGCGGTCTTACCGATGTCCCCGACAAGGATCTTGCAAGGGCCTCGCGGACGTCCCCGGCAAGGACCTTGCCGGGTACTGCGTCTTCTTGCCTTCACAAAGATCTGCACGCCACTACGCGCGTGCCCCTGGGCCTTGGCCTTAACGTTGTCGATGGTGTCAGAGCTCTCAACCTCAAGGGTGTCTTTGTGAGTGATCTGCAGATCGTCCCGACAAGGATCTTGCCGGGGTCTCACAAGCCGTCCCAGCAAGAATCTTGCCGGGGGTCCAGCTCGTCCTCTGTCTTCTGGTCTCTGGTTCGGCTGCTTCTCTTCGCCTTGTATCTCGTTTTTGATCGCCCCCTTCATGCCATGCCGCGGGTGTGGCAACGACTGCCCGTGCACAAGTATGGGTTCTAAAGAGCCCAAACTTTAGTACACCGATAGGAGCCCCTGGACCTGGGCCACACACAAGCTTGAAGTGTCGTTGGGCCAGGCCCAAACAGTGCGCAGGCACGCGTGGCAGGGGATAACTCCTATAATCTTCTCGTCTGCTGCGCTTGCAGTGGCCTGTGAATAGCCTTTATACACGGGATGGTAATCGCCGTTCCACGCTTCCCACTACGCCTGCCTTTTTCTCCACGTACGCCGCATGCATGGCGCGGGGTAAGTGGCGGACGCGTGGATATGGAAAGGCGTGCCATGGCAGATACCCATGTGCCTTTTATTGTCGCGGGGAAGGCGGTCGATGACCCCGCTTTTTGCCAATGGCTTTAATGAGCCGGACTCGAAAGGGCCCTTCAGGGAAGGTATAGAGCCAGCCCCCAGCCCTTCCTGCTTGGCTATAAAAGGGGAACCGAAAGGAGGAGGAGGGGCATCCTTTCGCATCTTCTCTTCTCCTTGTTCTTCATCCACCACCATGCCGAGAGGGCGTGGCCGCGGTCATCCTCGTGCAGAGGCGACGAGATCTTCCTCTCGCCAGAGAGCTGCGACGGTTAAGGAAGAGCCAGATGCCCAAGACGAAGGCGCTGGACGGGGTCACGGTCGGCGAGGTGGTCGAGGCAGAAGAGGGCGCGGAAGGGGAGCACTTGCGGCGCCGCGTCTCCTCCTGCTTCGCCAAGCGGCCATGTCGGGGACACGGCGTTGGAGTTTATCTTGCAGCTGCGCGAGCCACCGCGTAGCCGTCTTCGCCTTCCCGAGGCATTCGCGAGGGTGTTGGAGGTCGACCAGCCGTCGAGGTTGAGGCTTCACATGAAGGGATGTTGCAATGGCGACATGTGGGCGAACGTAAAGTTCCCTGTCCCTCATGTGATGCTTCTTCATCGTGGCTGGAAAACCTTCACACGCGCCCACTGCCTGATGGAGGGGCACGTCCTCTGCTTCAAACTAGTGGAGGCCGACCTGCTCTCCGTCAAGGTTTTTGGGCGCTCGGGAATCCGGCTAGGGTGTTGCGCGGAGAGCTTGACCGACGACGAGGGCTCCTTCTCGAGCGATAGTGATGAGGAGGAGACCGGTGGGGAGGACGACAGGGACGGGTCCGACTAGACGTCGTACATGCTGTCCCCGGGCGATGCCGGCAACACCATCATCTGCACCTGGTCTTCTCCCCGGCAGAGCGATTTGCTGGGGGGTGGTTCTTGGCGGTGGCTTCTCAAGCCAGCTCCTTGAACTTCTCGGGGCTGCCGCTTCTGGCAGACGGCGCTGGAAGGCCGGAGAAGAGGAAGAAGGCGGGTGGCGGGCTGTCAAGTTGGAGTATGATTGTCGGGGTGTTCTCTTCGTCGCGTATTGCTGGCCTGCTGTCTCATCTTCCGGCTTCTCCCCCGGCACCGTCATCACCAGCCTTCTTCTGGACGGTTGCCGGGGTGTTCTCTTGGTGTCTTCTGCCGCGTGTACCTTGCCTAGGCACTCCTTTTTCCCTCCCGCTATCTTGATCCGCTTCCTGAGGAGAGGGACAAGAAAGGGATTACGGGCATCTTATCATTTTTTTGGATTTTAAGCCCGCAGGCACTTGTCGAATTTAAACTCTGTAACCCCTAGCTTATGCTTACATTCCGTATGAATTGTACTTGTTGATTAACGTATTAATGAGAAAAAGGGTGTTTGCCGGGTTCTTTTGTGCGTGAGCGAGGCTCACACCAAGGAACGAGTCCTTGTCATCTTCTCGAGTAAACAACGCCACCCGACAACATGCCTTGCCGTCCTCCCGCTTCATACCACAGCTACGCTCACGCCCTTGGAGGAGGTAGGGGCAAAGTAGGATTAGGCCCTTCGTTCGTCCTCCTTCCACCGCAACTACGACCAAATCCCAACCCAAAAGGGGTGTTGGGTATAGGAAGGAGGGAGCACGGTGGCATGGGATTGAGCGAAGTTTCATACACTCAAGTTTCATATGGAAGTACGTAGCGGGGAAAAAGGCTTATCTGGATCTGCTAGCCCCGGCAGCCTTGGCTTGCCGGGGTCGAGGTGTCCGTTCGTTTCCTTTCCTCCAAAGGGTTCCGGTGAAGCACCCGTGTGGCCTGCGAACCAAAAATGACTGGAAGGGGCAAAAAGACACACTCGACCTCTATGCTAGGGGTTAGTTGCCGCTAAGCACTATCAACCCTACCAAAGAAAAGCTCAATCTAACATGCATGTCAATTATAAGGGCGCCAACGCTTCGTTTATTCATCTATTACTCAGGGTTTGTGTCGGTGTCAAAACCGGCGGATCTCGGGTAGGGGGTCCCGAACTGTGCGTCTAAGATCGATGGTAACAGGAGACAGGGGACACGATGTTTACCCAGGTTCGGGACCTCTCTATGGAGGTAATACCCTACTTCCTGCTTGATTGATCTTGATGAATATGAGTATTACAAGAGTTGATCTACCACGAGATCGTAATGGCTAAACCCTAGAAGTCTAGCCTGTATGACTATGGTAATGAGTCTATCCTCCCTCCGGACTAAGTCCTCTGGTTTATATAGACACCAGGAGGATCTAGGATTACACAAGGTTGGTTACAAGGAAAGGAATCTACATATTTGGTCGCCAAGCTTGGCTTCCACACCAAGGAGAGTCCCATCCAGACACGGGTGCAGTCTTCAGTCTTCGCATCTTCACAGCCCATCGGTCCGGCCCATGGCTAACAGACCGGATGCCCGAGGTCCCGTTAGTCCAGGACTCCCTTAGTAGCCCCTGAACCTGGCTTCAATGACGAGGAGTCCGACGCGCAGATTTGTATTCGGCATTGCAAGGCGGGTTCCCTTCTTTCCGGTTGCTTCACAATGGTCTTCAGATGATCGAGTTCGGCTCTGCAACACAAGTAGCTTATACTTCCACAGAGAGCATAATAATTTATAAGTCCAATCTTCTGGCAACTTTTTACAACATGACATCACGTCAGTCCGGTCATTATTTCGAATCGTTTTTCCCGCCTCCTGCCCCACGTTCCGAGACGCGGTCATCATTGGCACGTCTTATCCAAGCAAAGATCGTGTCCCCTTATTAAGGGATTCTTTATCAACACGGACGTGGGTAACCCAACCGTCTTTAGGGTACAACTCCTCGGGAATAGGCAAGTTTTAAGGCCTAGGAGGAGGCGTTCAATATTCACAGCCTTTATAAAGGGGTACAGACCCGTCTTTCTTCTCCACACTTGCTTCTTCCTCGACCCTTACTACCTCGAGTTCCAACACCCAGGTTTCAATCTCTGCAAGCCTCAGTCATGTCCGGATCCTACCGTCAAGGCCGGTGGGTGGCTTCTTCTGTCACGGAGGAGGATATCGCGAAGCTTCGGGCGGGAAGATATCTGACCGCAGAAATCCTCCATCGGCTTCCCGCGGAAGGGCAGGTTATCCCTACCCCTAGATCCGGCGAGAGGGTCGTGTTCGTTTCCCACTTCCTCCGAGGGTTATGGTTCGCCCTCAATCCCTTCGTCTGGGGGCTCATGTTCTATTATGGACTTGATTTTCACGACCTCGCCCCGAACTCTGTTCTTCTCATCTCGGTGTTTATCGTCAAGTGCGAAGCCTTCCTCCGTACTCCTCCACACTTTGGCTTGTGGCTCAAGACCTTCAATGTGAAACTGCAAGTGATAGAGGGGGAGCAGGCGGAGTGCAGTGGTGCCTCAGTGAGCAAGCTTACCAGCGCGATTTGGCTAAAAGGATCCTTCAAGGAATCTTCCGACTTATGGCAGCAGGAGTGGTTCTATATCATCGAGCCCCGTGGTTCCAAGTGGGTAGCTGCGCCTACGTTCCGATCCAGCCCCCCAATTCAGCTTGCATCATGGATTAATAAGGGGTTGGACTAGGGATCAGCTGACGAAGTGGGGACTCTGCAGAGTCGCATCCGAAGCCTCATTGAGAGGGATATCAAACTTGTCAATGTTATTCAGGTAATGCTAGTCCGCTGGACCCTGCCTTGCCAGCGACGGCCTCTCCACATGTGGGAATTTAACCCCGAAGGGCCACGAACTCTTCAGCACTTCTTCGGCACTACGCATGAAGGAATGTGGAAATTATTTTTCGGGAAACGAAGACAATGGCCGGAGACCACAAAAGATACCGGCCTAGAGTGTAACCATCCAGATACCACGGTAAGTACTCGTCCGCCGAACACCTCATAATCAGATATCCTTTGGTAAGACACTAAGCACACCTCTTTTTCCAGGGCTGGATAAAGAAAGCGGAACGGATCCGGTGTCCGGCCCCTCTTCCCGAAGACTCAGCGGATCCCTTGTTAACAAGGATGCTGGCACTGGCGCCGTACCAGGGACCAGTAGGGGAGGGCAAGGCGGAGAGTGAGAAGACCCGGGATGGCCTTCATTCTGGAGGTAAATTAGATACTGAGTCCGGAGAAGTCTACATTTCCTCGCCCGAGGACGAAGGCGAAGGAGAAGCAAGTATCCCTTCTCCATTCAGGAAGAAAAGGGCCGCCTCCGAAGGTTGGGAGGGGCGGCCTGCCAAGAGGGGCAAGATGCCACCGTCGGGCGGCTCGGGATTGGAAGGTGACGCCGTTGAACAGCTCCGTCATGAGGGCAAGCCCTTGACCAAATCGTAAGTGAATTCGGGGTGCCTTGATCGCATCCCGTTTCTTTCCTGTTACTGAAGAGACATGTAACATGCCTGTGTATTTTTATAGTTCGGCACAGAGTTTTCCTGGGCAATCCTCTTCTTCGGGGGATCTCCTCCCGGAGATGATGGAAAGCGAGACGCCTTCCCCGACCTCCTTGCCCAATAAGGCGGACGACTCCGAAGTGTCATCTCAGAGGGTTTTTCTTGATCAACAAGCGGTGCGGGGGATGAAAGAGGCAGTACCCGAAGATGGACCTCCGTCGTCCAGGATTCGGGGGCCAACAATGAAGGCCGTGGACTATCCGGTTTTCAGCCAACAATGGCTTCCGGAGACCCGGCGACCCCAGATATGTTGAGGGATATGCCGTGAAAAGCATCTGTCTCGGAGGAATAGCGTACCTTGATGGGTACGGTGGTTGAGAAGATTCTGCCCGCGAAGAGCGGATTGAATGAAGCCTTTACGAGCCTGCTAAGAGGCTTTGAGGTTTGTGATATAGTTTTTTCCAACTGTACCTTAAGCGCAAAATGCAACTGTGTATAGACAGTAGCCCCTGAGACTCGGATTGCCTTCCCAAGGGAGGGGATCGGACGATCAAAAAGATATGCTCAGGTAACAACCTGATGTAATTGGAATACATGCCGTTTCCCCCCGGCGATTGTCCGGACTACGGAGGTAGCCGAACTGCAGCGGAAGCTTGATGTGGCAGCGGATGACATTGCGTTAATCAATATGCGTCTGGATGAGTCGCAAGGTATGTATTCGGAGCAGCCTGTACACATACATATTTTTAATATAAGCATGACGCTGAAAGTTGCATACTGGGATATGCATGGATGCAGATGGTGCCGCCGTCGTTGAGATTCTTCGGGCGGAGCTGGCCCTGGCCAAGGAGCAGGGTCGGTTTAGTAACGCGGCTGCCGAAAATGCATCAGCTAAATTAAAGGCCGAACAAGCCGCTCGGCACCAAGACGAGGAGAAAATATCCACGATGGCGCTCGAACTGAAAAATGCTACTAGCCGCTGTGAATTCCTTGAGAAGGAGAATGAAGCCAAAACGGCTGAACTTGACCAGGCCTTACGAGAGGTGAGAGAAGCGCGGTCTGAATCCAGAGCAGCCCATGAGGAGATCCGGCAAGCTGCCGAGATTGCGGCCGGTAAGCCCTTTTTGCTGCAGACTAAGTTTGGCGATCCGAACTATGCTCAGCTTAACCAAGTGTGGAGTTCTCCGGATGAGTTTTTAGACTTGCCGAAGAGTTCTTCCGATGCGGCGCAGTTTTACCGAGCGCAAGAGGGGTATGCAACGGAGAAGCTTTTTTTTGTCACAATTTGGTGCGTCAAAGCGCCCTCTTTTGCTGAATGAACAAATGTCCCAATGGGCCGAGCTTCATAGGATATCCGGCGCTGCCATGAAGAACGTCATAATCTGGCTGTGGCTGACTGAGCCTGTTCTAAATAGCTACTTCGGCTTGGTGCAGTGGCTTGTTGATGCGGTGCCACGTATCGACGCTGTGAGGCGGTCGGCGTGCATTGAGGGTGCACAGATGGCCTTTGCCCGTGTCAAGACATACTGGGGAAAGATGAAGGCCATTGATGTTGCAGCGAAGAGTCCGCCCATGGGCAAGGACCATCACGCACCGGAGCATTATTTTGAAGACGTCTTAGAGGCTGCCTGCTTGATAGAGGGTCAATGCTCGAAAGACATAGTATTCGAGTGAGGTGTAAGGGAATTATAAAAGACAATTTTATATTTAATCTATTTTTAAGTTTTGCTCAAAAGCCTTTTGTTCCTCCTGTGCTGCCGTTTTTATATAATCTGAAAGTTTTCCAGTCGTCAGCTTCAGCCCCCTCGTAGGAAGTACATGGGTGTTCGGAAAAGCATTTGATCACTCTTGACCCAACGTCTTGGTCCATGAAGGAGGTGACAATGCGGCGAACAAGGCAATCAGACTATAGGGCGTTAACACTTTCACTTAGCCATAGGAGTTTTATGGTGGGTCTACGATATAGCCCCTGGTATGTACGTGGCTTATTTTTAGTACGATGCACTGTACAGATGATCTGAAAAAGATCCTTCGTATAACACGGAGAGAATCACTAAATATTCCGATAAGTCATCGAGTGGTTGACCAGCTCTTGCCGCATCATGACAGTCAGTTTTCTGCTTTCTCTACTGAGGTGCTTGACCAGATGAACCGGAAGCACAATCATAGTAGTTCTCCCTTTACTACCCTAGCCAATAGAGCGGAACATAGGGTAGCAAGCATAGGAGCCGGGCAACCCAACTATTGACCCAAGACATGATTCGGAGCTGATGCATATAAGGCCAAACTCGCGACGCCGAAGTACGCTATAAAGCTGTTCAGACTTGCCGGCAACTCATTTGTTCCCATACCGAGCCCCTGGCGAGTTATGCCGAGGTGTGTGTGTGAAACAACCACAGGAGCAAAAATTCGGGTCGATTAATAAAAAGTCAATACTGGACACTGATTACGTGTACTGGGAGCTGAGTGATATGCCAATTATTATATAAATAACAAAGCCGCAACCCTGGCTATCTGACGTGCCAGGGGTCGAAGGCTGAGGAAAAAGGCACTTTACAGGCTCGGAATAGAGAGCTCGGTCTACAAAAGGTTATTTAGGACCTCCTGTCGCACGTCTGCGCCACCTGTCCTCGGTTAGGGGATTCCTTAACAGGAATAACCCTTGGATGATTGTACGAACCTGAACTCTAGTAGAGTCCTCGGGGTGACCGGCCCTTGAGCTACCTGTGGAGGGGATAATAAAAAGGAAAAAAGGGCAGTTAGAAAAGTAGGGGGTGGGTGCAGGCACACCCGTGTTGTGCTTCCGCCGGTGCCCAGGGTATTTCAAGTGCATAATTATGTATGCGCAGTACCCACTTCGAAGGCATATTGGGCGAACGACGGAAGCCGAATTGCTAGTCCAATATGGACATTGATCGGTTCTGTTGAATGGAGACCGGTGGCGTGATGGCCGACGTGGTATGCGGCGTGATAAGGTCGCTGTGTAGTTCGGCTGAGGTAGCCGTAGTATGATCTCCTGTAAGGAGGGAATGTTTCGTGCACTCACCTCTAGGGGTGTGTGTCACGCATACCATGTTTACTGTTTTTGCTTCGGGAAATTGCTTCTGACCCCCGGTATATAGTTGGTGGACCTTTTCGTCGTCCCTATCGCCGGGCGACCTCCTCCCCCTTTGTTCAGCGTTGAGCTTGCCGGCCTGCTTGAAGACCCAACAACTTCTGTTGGTATGATTAGCTGGTTTATCGGGGTGGCCGTGAATCTGGCAGGGTCGATCCAATATCCTATCTAGATTGGATGGCCCGTCCCTGTTTGCCTTGAATGGCTTTTTCCGTTGACCGGATTTGGGACTGCTGAATCCGGCGTTGATCGCTGTGTCGCGTGATCTTTCATTATCATTGCGACTTTTGTGTTTGTTGCGTCGTGGCTTGCCATTGCCGTCTCGGATTTCGGAAGTTCCCGGGTCGCACGCGCTGTTGCTTCTACGAGCGAGCCAGCTGTCTTCTCCCGCGCAAAAGCGGGTCATTAGAGCGGTAAGGGTTGTCATGGATGTAGGTCTTTCTTGGCCGAGGTGGCGGGCAAGCCACTCATCCCGGATGCTGTGTTTGAAGGCCGCAAGGGCTTCCGCGTCCGGAGAGTCGATGATTTGGTTCTTTTTTACTAAGAACCTAGTCCAGAGCTTCCTGGCTGACTCTCCGGGCTGCTGGACAATGTGACTTAAGTCATCGGCATCCGGTAGCTGAACATATGTTCCTTGGAAGTTGTCGCGAAAGGCGTCTTCCAAATCTTCCCAGCCGCCAATAGAATTTTCTGGCAGACTGTTTAACCAGTACCGAGCTGGTCCTTTGAGTTTTAGTGGTAGGTATTTGATGGCACGAAGGTCATCTCCGTGGGCCATGTGTATATGGAGGAGGAAGTCCTCAATCCATACCGCGGGATCCGTTGTTTCGTCGTATGATTCGATATTCATGGGTTTAAACCCGTCTGGGAATTCATGCTCCATTACTTCGTCTGTGAAGCAAAGAGGGTGTGGGACGCCTCTATATTGGGCCACACTACGATGTACCTCCGACGGAATGTGTTTGCAGTTTTTTTCCTAGACGTGGCTAGGTTTGTCACGTCCAAATATGCAGCTGTCGTCGTGTGTCGAGGCACGTCCTCGTGATCCATAGATCGATCTTGTGTGTCCTGCTCTACTGTCCAAGTCCCATCGGAGGTCATATATACAACCCCGAGCTGTTTTATTCCTGCCTTTATGGCGAGGTGGGGCGGTCTGGTGTTCGGCTTGAGTTGCCGCTTTATCCTGACCGCGTGAAGGTCGGTCGGCCGCGTTGTGCGATGATGGTACGGGCTCCCGCGCCTCGTTATTGAACTGAGGTAATAATTTGCGCTTCGGGTAATTTTTGGCTGGGCCGTTGAGGCCGTATTCTTCGGCAGTCAGGACTTCGGTCCATCTATCATTGAGCAGATCTTGGTCAGCTTGAAGCTGCAGCTGCTTCTTTTTCAGACTCCTTGCAGTGGCTATTAGCCGGCGTTTAAAGCGCTCCTGCTCGAGAGGTTCTTTAGGCACGATGAATTCTTCGTTGACGAGGCTCTCCTCCTCCTTGGAGAGCGGAAGATAATTACTATCCTCCGAGTCTTCGTGTATGGCCTGTTCATGGGGGCTAACGTGCCCGTCCTCCCGTCCATCCTGTTCGGCGATTGCCCCGACAGGGTCTTCATTGTCTTCGGCTCCGTTCGGAGTATTATTTTCTCCGGTTCCGGTGTTGTTGTCTTTTGTACGACATGACTTAGACCGGCATCGCTGACGCCGGTGCTGGGGCTGTGTCTCAGGAGGTTTGTTCTTAACTGGATCCTCCGTGTCGTAGTTGTTAGTTTCTTTAGGTGTATCCACCATGTACACGTCATATGAAGAAGTGGCCGTCCAGCGTTCGGTAAGCGGCGGGTTTTGGCCCTGCTCCTCGTCGGCATCGTCGTCCATACCGTTGATGTCGTCGGAGCTATAATCAAGCACGTCGGTTAAGTCTTCAACAGTGGCTATGAAGTGGGTGGCGGGTGGGAAGCTGAATTCTCCCCCATCATGAGCCTCCAGTTCAAACCAGACATAATTCGGTTGTGAGTCCCCCGCCAGGGATAGAGTTTTTGATGATTTTAGCACATCGCCAAAGGGCGAGTGTTGGAAGATGTCTACGGCGCTAAACTCAAAGATCGATAAGCGATCAAGTTCAGCGTCCGCGGATGCACATGGCTTGGAATTTATGACCAGAGACGAGTCCGGAGTTCCAGTGACAAAGACGTCGTGTGACTTTAGGTCTATGTTCGGCTCCAACACCATGGAATCTGTGGCCTCCGCGATGGGGTTGAGCCTTCTGTCCTTGGATGGCACAATATGCTCTGGATCTACGGCCAGAGCAGTTACAGGAGCAATCTCCTGGATGCGGTCCGATGACAGATTTAGGTCATGTTCATCGGGGTGACCAGGAGCGATCGCCGTAGTCTCGAATCCAGCGAAGATCAAGTCTCCACGGATCTCCGCGACGTAGTTCAAGCTCTCGAATCTGACTTGATGGCCAGGGGCGTAGCTGTCGATCTGCTCCAGACGGCCAAGCGAGTTGGCCCGCAGTGCGAAGCCGCCGAATATGAAGATCTGTCCGGGGAGGAAGGTTTCTCCTTGGACAGCATTGTCATTGACGATTGAAGGGGCCATCAAACCTTCCGGGGACGGCACAGTGGAACTCTCAATGAAAGCACCAATGTTGGTGTCAAAACCGGCGGATCTTGGGTAGGGGGTCCCGAACTGTGCATCTAAGGTCGATGGTAACAATAGATAGGGGACACGATGTTTACCCAGGTTCGGGCCCTCTCTATGGAGGTAATACCCTACTTCTTCTGGATTGATCTTGATGAATATGAGTATTACAAGAGTTGATCTACCACGAGATCGTAATGGCTAAACCCTAGAAGTCTAGCCTGTATGACTATGGTAATGAGTCTATCCTCCCTCCGGGCTAAGTCCTCTGGTTTATATAGACACCAGGAGGATCTAGGGTTACACAAGGTTGGTTACAAGGAAAGGAATCTACATATTTGGTTGCCAAGCTTGCCTTCCACGCCAAGGAGAGTCCCATCCGGACACAAGTGCAGTCTTCGGTCTTCGCATCTTCACAGCCCATCAGTCCGACCCATGGCTAACAGGCCGGACGCCCGAGAACCCCTTAGTCCAGGACTCCCTCAGTCTGCGCCTGGCTTTGTACAAAGGGTCACATGCTTCACCGGCAAGGCTTGTACAAAAGGTGGTCTGCCGGGGGGGCCGGCAACCGCGCCTTACGGGTAAAACTTACGAAGATGTTCGATGTTCCAGGAGTTGTTCACTGGGATACCATCTTCGGTCTCCAGGCAGACTGCACCGGGCCTGATGACCCATATTACCCGATAAGGGCCTTCTCACTTTGGCGTCAACTGTTGGAATTCCTGGCCGACTGAACGCGCCGAAGAACAAGGTCACCTTCCTCAAAGCTTCGGGCATGAACCTTGTAGGTATGGTAGCAGCGCAAGGCTTGCTGGAAGCGCGCCGCTCGCACAGCAGCCTGAAGACGATCTACCTAAAGGAGCGTAGCGTCATCTTGCCACAACTGCTCTTGCTCACGCTCATCATAAGCGAGCACTCGAGGTGACCCGTATGTGAGTTCCATGGGGAGAACTGCTTCTGCCCCATACACGAGGGAGAAGGGTGTCTGGCCGGTGGCTCGATTTGGCATTGTTCTGATTGACCAAAGAACCGCCGGCAACTCATCGATCCATCGCCTTCCGCACTTGTGCAACCTGTCAAAAGTCCTCGTCCCGAGGCACCGCAACACTTCAGCATTTTCCCTTTCCTCCTGGCCATGGCTCCGTGGATGTGCAACAGAATAAAAACATATCTTGTTGCCAAGGTCTTGGACGTGTTGCATGAAGGCGCGGCTTGTGAACTGCATGCCGTTGTCGGTGATGACTCTGTTTGGCACACAAAAATGACAAACTAGTCCTTTGAGGAACTTGACGGCCGATTGTGCTGTCACCTTTCTCACCGCTTCCACTTCTGGCCACTTTGTGAACTTGTCGATTGCAATGTACAAGTACTCAAAGCCCCCGACAGCACGAGGAAAGGGGCTCAGTATGTCGAGCCCCCAGACCGAAAATGGCCGAAAGAGGGATTGTCTAAAGAGCTTGAGCTGGTTGATGGAGTTTCTTCGAATGGAACTGACACGCTTCACACTTGGTTACTAGTGCAGTTGCATCCTGGAGAGCAGTGGGCCAAAAGAAACCTTGCCGGAATGCCTTGCCGGCAAGGGCTCTTAATCCTATGTGAGAGCCACATATGCCCCCATGTATCTCTGCCAATAGCTCCAGTCCGTCCTCCCAGGGAATGCACTTCAATTTCACACCGTTCGGTCTTTTCCTGTACAGGACGTCATCCACAAACTGGTACATGGCAGACCGACGGGCTACTTTCTCCGCTTCTTACTGTTCCTCAGGGAGTTCCCCTGTTTGGAGGAACTGAACGGTGTGCTACGTCCATGCTGGAGTGTCGGTGTGGAATGACACCTATGGGATCACAAGAATCCCTACTACGGTTGCCGGGGCGCAGGGTTGCGAGAAGAGCAGGATTAGTAATCAGCACAAGGATCGTTTACCCAGGTTCGGGCCGCGAGGATGCGTAAAACCCTAGTCCTGCTTTGGTGGGTGTATTTCAGAGAGTTCTTGAGCTCTCAAACTAGCTATGGTGGGGTGCGTGGTCCCAAAGAGCTGAATCCTCTTCCAGTATGCCATGGGCCTCCTTTTATAGTCGAAAGGGGCTGCCACAGTGGCATACAGGAGGTGGAAAGGCATATAGTATTGCGAGCTTATCGCTCGTATTACAGGACAAGACGCATTTAATGCGCCGCTGAGGTGTCCCCTAGCTTTATCGGGGACGGGGGCAAGGCCCGTCCCGTCCGTCACCGCTCTTCCTCGCTTCAACACGCGCCCTGGCCAGCGATGCGTGCGGCGCCATGTAGGCAGGCAGGCAGCTGAGGTGGCGCGGTGGTCGAGCCTCTACGAAGATCTGCATGCCGCCACGCGGGTGCTTGATGAGTTGGCCCGGGAGCTGCATGTTGCCACGCAGGTGCCTGCTCAGCTGGTTGAGCTGGCAGCCGCATGCGAACGGCGGCGGGGACTTGGTTGGTGCGGGCCTGGTAGTGGCCCTGCTGGCGTCCTTGGCGAGGGCCTTGCCAGGTGGCCCGGCAAGGGTCTTGCCGTGGCGCGCTGTCATCCCCGGCAAGGATCTTGCCGGGGGTCTGGTGGCCTTCCTTGGCAAGGATCTTGCCGAGGATCGTCGTCTTCTAATCCTCATCTGATATTAAATATTCCTTGTCTTCACAAAGATCCGCATGAAACCACAGGGGTGCCTCCCGAGCCCTGGCCCAACGTGGTTGATGGTGTTGGGGGACGTGGGCTCAAGGGTGGCTCGCTCTGTTGGTGTTTGGGCGTGCTGCCCCGGCAAGGGTCTTGCCGGGGCTGCTGAGGCTGTCCCCGACAAGGGTCTTGCTGGGGGAAAACTGCTCCGCCCCTCTGCTCTTTATGGTCTTGGTCTTGGCGTTGCTCTGGCTGTCTTGGGCTTCGGTTTCACCTCGGTTCACCTCCCCTGTTCTGCTTGGTGTGACCGTGGGCGCGGCTCCGACTGCCCGTGCATAGGTAAAGGGGTACAAAGGTGCGCCCCTTCTTTTGTACACCGACAGGAGCCCTCGGGCCTGGGCCACACATAAGCGCGACACGTTGTTGGGCCAGGCCCAAAAACGGTGCGCGGGCAGGCGGGGCGGTTTTTACCGCGGTAAAAAATTTTGCGCGCTGCACTTCCCACGACCCGCGCGCGGCTTGGCGCGGCGTGGAGGGGTGCGCGTGACATGGGCGGCACGCGTGGGGCAGTTCCCGCACGCATGCATCACATCGTAGTAAAGAGGCGGCTCACGCTTCCCCATAAAAAGAGGGAGGCGTGGAGGCGCGGCTCATTTACTGCGCAGGGCCGGGTCGTGGTCTTGCAAGGCGTCCACACCCCACGATCACGGGGTGGGGAGAGGTCGCTTCACCCGTCCCCTCGATTCTGCACGTTCGCCACGCGTCCTCCATGCGCTTGGGGTGGCAAGCAGCGGAGGCGGGAAACCGGGCCGTCGCTGATTGGGGCAGCGGGTCGGTCTCGATTCCCTGCGCCTCTGGTAGCTGGATTGGCCGAGCGGGGCGGCCGAGCCCCGACCCCGCCTCTATATAAGGAGGGGGAAGGGGGGATGGCATCCCGCATTCTTCTGCCATCTATCTCCTCCTGCTTCTGCTTCTTCCTTTCACTCGCCATGGAGAAAGGGAATCCCGGTCCCTCGACGGTGGCGATGAGGGTCGCCGCTCGACAGCTCATCCCTCCTCCTCCCGAGCCCGCGGTGGTGGAGCCGGCCGTGAGGGGAAGGGTGTTGGGTGGTAGGTGCGACATATGCCAGCGGGTAGCTTATCATAGTGGGTGCCAGTAAGACGTCGCCGGTGCCTGGAAACGGGATGAGGCGAAGACATGCACGCCGGCGAATCTTACCCAGGTTCGGGGCTCTCCGAGGAGATAACACCCCTAGTCCTGCTCTGCGGGGTCTCCGCATGATCACTAGATCAGAAAGAGTAGCTACAAATGCTCCTAGAGCTGTAGGGTTCAAGGGAGAAGAAGAACAAGGCTAGCTCTTGCTGCTATCTCTCTATGGTATGTGTGTAATGCTCAGAAGCCAACCCTTTTCATGGGTGCCCCGGGGGGTTTATATAGGCCTACCCCCCGGGGGTACAATTGTAATCCGGCTGGGCGCTGGTCCCAGCCGTCAGTGTCTACGCTCGCCGGCTTCTCCGCCGGCCGTTGGGGCCCACCGACTAGTGGGTCCCGCCGGCTGTCGGCCTCTTGGTCGACAGGCCGGCCCCACCGCCTAGGGTCTTCTCGGCGGCTGCTTATTGTAGCCTCATCCCTGATGACGAGGGTTTCGTCGAGGTAAGCGTGGCTAGAGTGCGCCGCCTCGAGGGCTCTCACTGTAGCCTTACCTCGTCTTGTCTCCTTAATGTGGCGCATGGTTCGAGGGAGGGGGTAGCCGGCTTCTGGGGGCCGGCTACGCCCTTGGCCGACTGGGGGAGGCCGGGCCGCCTTCGCCTTTCTCTCTGGCTAAAGGGGCCCGCCGCCCGTGGGCCGTACTGGCGTCTGTCGTGGGTGACGTTGAGGCCAGCATGGCTACAGTGCCGAGCCGGACGGGAGATGGCCGTCCCGTACGGCATCCTGTGGCCATGCCTGCCTCGGGCTTCGGGGGTAGGGGGCCGCGCTGTGGCCACACCCCGTCTTGTCATCGTTATGTGGGTGTAGTTTTGGTGGTTGCGGTCTTGGCCGGCTTCTTGGAGTCGGCGTTCTTCGTGGCCGGCTCTGGGAAGTCGGCATCCTCTATGGCCGGCTTCCTGGAGTCGGCCACCCCGTGGTTATCCTGGGGGGAGGTTGCTGAGGTTGGGTCGCCTTCCGAGAGTCGGCTTCAGAGGCAGCCGGCCAGGGAAGGCGGCCCAATGCTTGAAACGCTTGAAGGCCCAAATGGCCTGATAATTTTCTGAAGAGCCAGGGGCAGTCGGTTAGGCTACCCGTGGCTATTTACTTCGACAGTAGTCCCCGAAGCTGATTGGGATTCGAGATTGGGTAGGAGTCGAGAAGCTCGGTCAGCTTCCTATCTTGACAAGCCGGCAGCTGGGAGCCGGCTTTGGTTAGGCGCGTCGTCTTGGCCAAAAATTTCGGAGTCGGAGGGCGGGAGCTCGCCCGCGCGTGCACCGTGCCGCGGGCCGGCCACTTGCCGCCTGCGAACCACGTGGCCTCTCTAGGCTAAAAAGCCTGCCAGCCCACACGCGCGACGGGACGTCGCCGCAGGGCGGGGGCCCGCCACGCCCACGCCTGGGCCCAGGCGTGGATTCTCTGCAGCCCGAAACCGCCCGCACGTCTCCCTGCGGCAGTTTCGGCACGCCTTTAGGGCGTAATAACCGCGAGGCGTGGGGGGAGTGGGTGCAGTTAATCCCACGTCTCACCCCACGTCCGGCCTCCCCGGCTTCACCCTGCGAAGCTATAAGTAGGGGGAGGGGGAGAGCGGCAGGCTCTCGCACGCTCCTCCTCTTTCCACCATCTTCTTCCTCCTGCCCTTTCTTGCAACAGCGCCTCGCCGCCGCGCTCTTCCACCACTCATTCCTCCGCCGCCGCGTTCGTTTTCACCATGCCTCCCGCCATGGAGCAGTACGGCGGGGATTGGGACGGCTCCAACGTCCACGAGGATCACGTCGAATTCCTCCGCAAGACGCGGCGGCTACCCGACGCGGACAAGGTGGAGGTCCGTCTCGTGCCGGCAAAGGAGCTTTCGCCAGAGCCGCGGGAGGGCGAGCGGGTGGTCTTCCGCTCGCATTTCTTTGCGGCATCGGCCTGCCCATGAGCGCCTTCTTCCTCTCTTGGCTCGAGTTCTACCAGCTCCAGCCGCACCACCTCACCCCGAACGCGTTGGTGCTGCTATCTGCATTCGTCACCCTGTGCGAAGGCTACCTCGGCGTCCTCCCTACCCTCGAGCTCTGGGGGGAGTTCTTCCAGTCCAAGCTAGGCACGCGCATGCAAGGCGTGCCGGCTCAGACTGGCGCCTTCATCGCAATGCGGAGGGTGGCTGCCGACAACCCCTTCCCCGTCATCACGCTGATCCAGTCGGTGAAGTTATGGCAAAAGTCGTACTTCTACGTCAGGAACGTCGCCCCGCAGGGCGACTACGTCAACCTGCCGGCTTACGTAGCCGGCCCACCGGCGGGCAGGCGGCCCCAGTGGTCCTACCGGGCCGTGACGCTGACGCCGGCTGGATCCGCAGCCGTCGCCCGAGTGCGAGCGATGACCCAGTCGGAGGGCTTGTCGGGGCCCGACCTGCTGGCCGCCTTCGTCACGCGCCGGGTACTCCCGCTCCAGAGCCGCCCTCATCTGATCTGTCAGATGAGCGGCCAGCTTGATCCGAGCCGGATGTGTACCAAGGACATGCCGCACGACGAGGTGGCCTATATGGTGAACTACCTCGCGAACTGCAAACTCTCTGAAGAGTGGCAGTTCGGCAAGGAGCCATATAGCCGAGCCAATCCGCCGCCCACGGTATGTTCTCCTTGTCTCTTTCTCTTTTCTCAGTTTTGTCGCCGAGTTCCTTTTGGCCGATTTTGACAGTCGGCTTGTTCTCGACAGATCCCTCTTGTTCGGCCTGCCGGCGGGTCGGACGCGGAGCGCCGATTCCTCCCTGACCGGACGCAACACGATCTGGAGGTCCCCGACTTGGGGGCGGCCGCTATGGACGACAACACCAAGCCGGGTGGTGGCCAAGCCGACGGCGAAGCAGGCGGCTCCGGGCATGGAGTCACCTTCGACGACTGGCCGGACGACGACGAGGCCGAAGTCGTCCCGCGCCGTCAGCCGGCATCTGGCCGCGGCGCGGGTTCCTCCGCTGCACCGCCTGCTCGGGGCAGCGGGCAAAAGCGTCGCGCCGCACAGGGTTTGTTCGGCAGTCGGATGAAGAAGCCCAGGGGCGGGGCGGTGGCGACCAGGCGGGAGGAGGCGGCCGCGAAGGCGGCTCGCTTCTGCAAGACGGTGAAGCAACCGCAGACGGTGTCGGCGTAAGTTCAAACTCCTTCATGTACTCTTTTTTCTTTCTTTTCTCTGGTGGTTCCTGAATCCTTGTCTTTTTCTCCAAACAACCAGAGCTCCATTTTCGCTCGAGCGGGCGGCTGCCGCCTCCGTCGTTGAGTCGCCGAGGGGGTCTGGGAGCACCACTCGCCGCGTGGACCCCCGTGCCGACCTTCAGGCAGCGACGGAACGGAACGCGCGGGAGGCGGAGGCATGGAAGGCAGCGGCCGCCCAGGCAGCGCAGGAGGAGGAGGCGGCGAAGGCGTGCGCCGACGCCGCAGCCAAGGCCCAAGCGGAGGCTGCAGCTGCGGCGACGGCGGAGGGGGCCTTGTTGGTCACCCTACTGCGCGTCGCAGCGCCTGGGGCCCCGGAGCCCCCGCGAAAAGAAGCCGGCAGCGACCAGCCAGGGCTGGAGAAGGATGACGACGTCGCCATCCTGGAGAGGGCGCCGGTGCCGACCCCGCCGACTGGGACGGCTCAAGGCGGCCGGCCTGATCTGCCGCCTGCGCAGTCGGCGGGGGGCGAGCCGGCCGCGAGGACTGAGCTGGCGGTCCGGATGCCGCCGAGCCGGCGTGCGGGGAAGGCTGCGTCAGAGCCATAGAAGGCTGCGTCAGAGCTGCAGCCGGCCGCGGGCTCCAGCTCGTCGGCCCAGGATGTGGAGGTGGCCAGCGCCACCTCGGGGTGGACGCCGGTCGGAGGGACGGCCGTGATTAACGTGGCCGCTCAGGACGTCCGGACCCGGCTCCAGGCCCAGGCTACGGCGCTGAGGCAGTACACCGACGAATTCCTTGCGACGCGGGTGGCCATCCGGGTTAGTCTTCTTATCTTGCTTCTTCTTGATCTTGGTTTCTTCCGTGGGGGCGCGTCAGCGCACCCACTGGGTGTAGTCCCCGAGTTCCGAGTCGGCTGCTGAGCAGGCAGCTTGGAACTTCTTAGTGGATTTAGCTTTGCTGTTCTTGCTCTTACTTCGATCTTCTGCCTGTCTTGCAGGACTACCACAATCTTCGCGCGGCCGCCTTCAACTCCCAGGCTCGGGAGCTGACCTAGAAGACCGCCGACCTAACTGAGAGCCGGGGTATGTGCTTTGTTCTTTATCTCACGTGGGGGCGCGTCAGCGCACCCACTGGGTGTAGTCCCTGAGATTCGGGCCGACTGCTGAGCAGTCGGGTCGGATCTTCCTTGACGACTTCCTCTTATTGTTTCTTCTTTTTCTGCCGTCCCTGCAGCGGCCAACGCCGGTCTGAGGGCACAGCTGGGAGAGTCTCCGAGTGCCCTTCGTGCCAAGGAGGCCGAGCTTGCCGCCTTGGTGCAGGAACGCGAGCGCCTGGCCAAGAGGTTGGCCGACCAGGAGGAGGGCCACAAGGCGGCTCTGAAGGCGGTGCAGGACCGCGAAGCCGCCCTCCAGGCCGAGTACGAGACAAAAGCGGCTGGCTGGGCTGAAGCAAGGCAGACTTTGATCAATGGTTGTGGTCAGATCGAAGATCTGGTTGACGGTAAGCCGCCTAGTTCTTCGTCCTTTCTTGCCGTCTGCCGCTTTTGGCTCGTTTTCTGACTTGGTGTTTTCTCTTCATTCTCTTTCTTTCTTGCGTAGAGTACTTCCTTGGCTATTCTACTGCCGCCAACTAGATCATCGAGGCCCGCCGCCAAGCGCGAAGGCAGGCTGGCGTCGAGATTGCACGAAGCGCTGGCCGTTCGCTGGAGGAGCAGCTCTTGGCGATCCAGGCCCGTCTCTAGCCGGCTCACCGACTGCTTCGCCGGCTTCAGCGTGCTGGGGCGCAAGTATTGGCCGCCCTCTGGCCCGGCGAAGTGGTTCCCCGCACCCCCAGTCGGACTGCCGACTGGCTGGAGGTGGCGGTCGGTCGCTTTGAAGCCTGGAAGGCCTCGGCAGCTCGGTCCGGCGCCAGGCGGGCGCTGGAGTTCGTCAAGGCCTGGTACCCCGGCCTGAGTCTGGACCAGCTGGCTACCTGGCGGAAGCAAGCCGACACGGAGCTGGAGCCGGCGCGGCTGGCTATCATCCGGCGGGCTTCGGCGATCGCCGACTACACCGACACCAGCGTCTTCGCCCCTGAGGTAGATGACAATGGTGTCGCCCAGCCGGAGGAGTGGTTCGGGCTGAACCCGGCAGACGGTGAAGACTCGGCGGAGGAGATCGACTCCAGCGACGAGGGCGAAGAGGAGGAGGAGGAGGGTGAAGACGCCGAGCCGGCTGGTGGAGCGGCCGACCAGCCCCAGCCTGACCGCGCCTCCAGCACCACGTCACGCGCGGGTGCGCCGCGTGCCACTGGTGGTGACCAAGCCGAGACCCGCCAGCCGGCCACTCCTTCAGCCGGCGACGCCATCTCCACCGACCAGCCTAGCTCCCGCACCGCGCCTTAGTCTGCTATCTTTTGTTTTCCTGTCTTGTCACTTTTGGAACAATATTCTGTTAAGTCTGCACAATTCCACCCACTGGGGGTGTATTCGAACTATGTCGATTGCCGGCCTGTTGGGGGCTTTATATGTATATATAACTTATGCATGCATTTGGCTTTTCCTTGTTCTTTGCTTTTCATCCTTCTGCTGTTTCCTTTGCCGCCCTCCCTTGGTTGCCGCCTCCCCAGACAGACAGTTGCGCTGCAATCTGTTGCTGGAGAAGTGCTTGGCCAATTGGGAGGGCAAGTACTCTAGCTTTGTTGGATTAGAGCTAAGTGTTTAGGAAGCCGGCCAGCCGGCTGTTCTGACAGCTGGCAAGCGTGGTTGGAGGCCGTCTTTTTGCTATATAAGTTTGTTGGTCCTTCGCCGTTTTTCGTGTGGGCATCCTTTCTGCCTTATCTCTTGCTAGTCGGACAGTCGGTTCTTCGAGCTGCGACTTTCAATAAGAGAAGACTCGGGAGCCGGCGCACTACTTGTCTGACTTCAGGTAGAACTTTTAATATAGCTCAAGGCGGCCAGTCCCCGGGCCGACTAGTCGAACCCGTTGCCAGACAAGAAATCAAATGGAATGATACATTCGTGGATATGACACTCGTCATTCATAGATAAATAAGGGCAGTCCCCGAGTACTGTTCGGGGGGCCTGTTGGTTTGTACTTAATACAAAAGGGTAGCATGATACATACTGCTTTCAACTGTAAAATCTTCTCAGGAGGTTCGCGTTCCATGGTCGCTCCGACTCCTTGCCGGAGTCATCTCTCTTGCGTGCTCTTGGTTTTTGCGCGTCGATCAAGTAGTAGGAGTCGTTGCCTAGTGCCTTGCTGATGACGAAGGGGCCTTCCCAAGGGGCCGAGAGCTTGTGCTGGATGGCTGTTCGCTGGATCAGCCGGAGCACAAGGTCGCCCTCTTGGAAGAATCTTGGCTTGACCTTGCGGTTGTGGTAGCGGCGCAGCCCTTGCTGGTAGATGGCGGACCGGCTGAGTGCTAACAGCCGGCCTTCTTCTAGTAGGTCGACGCCGTCTATTCTTGCTTCCTTGGCCTCCGCCTCCGTGTACATGGTGACCCAAGGCGAGTCGAACTCGATGTCGGTTGGGATCACAGCCTCGGCACCATATACAAGGAAGAACGGAGTGAAGCCGGTTGACTTGTTTGGTGTAGTGCGCAGACTCCAGAGGACAGCCGGCAGCTCATCAAGCCAGCAGCCGGCCGAGCGCTCCAGTGGCACAACCAGTCGGGGCTTGATGCCGGAGAGGATGAGTCCATTTGCTCGCTCGACCTGGCCGTTTGACTGCGGGTGGGCAACGGACGCTAAGTCCAGTCGGATGCCCCGCGTCGCGCAGAAACGTGCCAGTGCTCCTTTGGCAAAGTTCGTGCCATTGTCGGTGATGATGCTGTGCGGCACGCCGTACCGAATAGTGATGTCAGTGATGAATGTCACGGCAGTCGGCCCGTTCAGCTTCTTGATCGGCTTCGCTTCGATCCACTTTGTGAACTTGTCCACGGCGACAAGTAGATGTGTCAGGCCGCCGCGGGCTGTCTTGAAAGGGCCCACCATGTCCAGTCCCCAGACGGCAAAGGGCCAGGTGAGGGGAATGGTCTGGAGTGCAGAAGCCGGCAGGTGTTGCTTGGAACTGAAAACTTGGCATCCTCTGCAGCTCTTGACTATCTCTTTGGCATCTTCCAAGGCAGTCGGCCAAAAGAAACCATGGCGGAAAGCCTTGGCCACAAGTGATCTTGAGGCTGCGTGGTGGCCGCATTCGCCTTGGTGGATATCCTTGAGGATTGGCACTCCTTTTTCTGGCTCGACACAACGCTGGAAGACTCCAGTGACGCTGCGCTTCACAAGCTCTCTGTTCATTATTGCATATGCTCCGGCTCGTCGTTGCACTAGTCTTGCTGAGATCTCATCAGCCGGCAGCTCTCTGCTGACTAGGAATCTGAGGATGGGCTGGGCCCAAGATGGAGCTGTAACTTCTTCTTCTGTTAGTGTAGCCACCATGACTCGGGTGGGTGGGTTGGGTGGCGTGGAGTTGGAGTCGGCCACCGCTTCTTGCGTTGCTGCAGTCCCCGAGCCGACTGCTGCAGTCCCCAGGCCGGGTTCTGAAGTCCCCGGGCCGGGTGCGACTACGGCAGTCCCCGGGCCAGTTGTCGGTGTCACCGTGCCGCCTGCGGGGTTCCTCCAGTCGGATCCGGCTGCATCTGGCATAGGCGGTATGAAGATTGAGTCCGACTCTAGAGACGGCTTGATGGACGGCTTGAGGAGGCGCTGGAGGGAGACGCCAGTCGGTATGGCTTGTTGGGTGGAGCCGATCCGTGCTAGGGCATCTGCTTGGTCGTTGTCGGCCCTTGGCACGTGAAGGAACTCGCACCCTTCGAAGTACCCGCTGATCCGCTGGACCAGGAATCGATAGCTCGCCATGTTCGCGTCCTTGGCGTCCCAATCGCCAGACGACTGCTGGACCACCAAGTCTGAGTCGCCGTAACATAGGATCCGGCGTATGCCAAGCTCTTTGGCTAGCCGGAGCCCATGTACAAGCGCCTCGTACTCGGCCACGTTGTTGGAGGCGGCGAAGTGGATCTGCAGCATGTACTTGAGCTTGTCGCCTTTGGGAGAGGTGAGGACGATGCCGGCTCCCAAGCCGGTGCGCATCTTGGACCTGTCAAAGTGCATCCGCCAATGGGTAGAGTCGGGAGCCGGCGGTAGGTACTGGGTCTCGGCCCAGTCGACGAGGAAGTCGGCCAATGCTTGGGACTTGATGGCGGTGCGGGGTTGGTAGAAGATCGTGTAGGGCGCCAGTGCAATGGCCCATTTAGCCACCCGGCCGGATGCATCCCGGCTGCCTATGATCTCGGCGAGCGGGGCGGTGCACACGCCGTGATGGGTTGCTCTTGGAAGTAGGGCTTCAGTTTCTTGGCGGCGAAGTACACCCCATAGCACATCTTCTGGTAGTGCAAGTAGTTCTGTTTTGAGCTGGACAGCACTTCGCTTAGGTAGTACACCGGCCTTTGGACTAGCTGGGCTCGGCCTTCTTCCGGGCGCTGGACCACAACAACAGTGCTGACCACTCGGCTAGTCGCGGCGATGTAGAGGAGCATGGGCTCCTTTTCAGTCGGCGCTGCCAGGACAGGCGGAGTGGTCAGCATTTTCTTCAACTCATGGAAGGCTTGGTCGGCTTGGTCATTCCACTCGAAGTGAGTGGACTTCTTCATGAGTCGGTACAGGGGTAGAGCCTTCTCTCCTAGTCGGCTGATAAAGCGATTCAGGGAGGCCAAGCACCCGGTGAACTTCTGCACATCTCGCAGTTTGGTGGGAATCTCCATCCTCTCGATGGCCTTGATGTTTATAGGGTTGCACTCGATGCCGCGTTTGGAGACCAGGAAGCCTAGCAGCTGGCCGGCTGGTACTCCGAACACGCACTTCTCGGGGTTGAGCTTGATTTGGAATCGGCGCAAGTTGGCGAATGTTTCTTTGAGATCTTCCAGTAGGGTACCGCGCTTCTATGTCTTCACCACAATGTCGTCTACATAGACGTGGGCATTTCTGCCGAGTTGTTTCAGGAGGCATTTCTGCATGCAACGCTGAAAAGTGGCACCGGCGTTCCTCAAGCCGAATGTCATAGTCAGGTAGCAGAAAGATCCAAATGGTGTGATGAAGGCAGTCTTCGGGCGGTCAGCTGGGTCCAACTTGATCTGATGGTACCCTGAGTAGGCATCCAAAAAACTCAACAGCTCGCATCCGGCTGTGGAGTCTATCACTTGGTCAATTCGTGGCAAGGCAAACGGATCCTTGGGGCAGGCCTTGTTCAGGCTGGTGTGGTCTATACACATACGCCACTTGTTATTCTTCTTCAGTACCAGAACTGGGTTGGCAAGCCACTCTGGAAAAAACACTTCCATAATAAAGCCAGCGGCGAGGAGCCGGGCTATCTCTTCTCCTACGATTCTTCGCTTCTCTTCTGACAGTCGGCGGAGGGGTTGCTTGACCGGCTTCGCATCGGCTCGGACATGTAATTTGTGCTCGGCGAAATCCTTCGGGACACCCGGCATGTCCTTTGGGGACCATGTAAAAATGTCTCGATTCTCACGGAGGAAGTCGACGAGCACGCCTTCCTATTTACTGTCCAAGTTCGTCCCAATGACAGCGAACCTCTTCGGATTCTCCGGGTCCAGAGGTATCTTCTTCGTTTCTTTGGCAGGCTGGAAGGAGCCCTGCGCATCACAATCTTTGGGGTTGGGGGACAGGGCCGGCTGCTTGCCGGCCATGGCCACAACCCGCTCCAGCATCTTCTTCTCTTCTGCCACCACGAGGGACTCGGCCAGCTGGCTACTGGCCATGGCACACTCGATGGACTTCTTGTAATCACCGGCTACCGTGATGATCCCCTTCGAGCTCGGCATCTTCATCTTCAGGTAGGCATAGTGGGGCAAAGCCATAAACTTGGACAGAGCAGGTCGGCCAAGCAAAGCATGATAGGGGCTCTCCAGTTCCACTACCTCGAACCAGATCGCTTCTCGGCGAAAATGGTCTTTGTCTCCGAAGAGAACATCCATTTTAATCTTGCCGATTGGGGAGCAAGACAAGCCGGAGACGATACCATGGAACACGGTTCGGCTTGGCATAAGCTGCTTCACCTTGATGTTCAGCTTCTCCATGGTATTGCGGTACAGTATATTGATACTGCTTCCGCCATCTATCAGGACGCGGGAGAATCGGGCAGCTCGCCTCTCCGTCGCGAGGGTGACATCCAAGACCAGTGCATAGGAGCCAGGGGATGGCATCACCTCTGGGTGGTCGGCCTGGCTCCAGCTGATTGGCTTCTCTGACCAGTGCATGAACTTGGGAGTGCTAGAGGCGACTGCGTTGACCTCTTGATGCTGACGGCGCCGACTACGCTTGTCATCGGCTTGGCTGGTGAAGACGACGTAAGCGGCGTGCTCTTCAGGGAACTCGTCTTGGATGGCTCCGACTGCCGGCCGAGCCGCCGGCTGCTGGGGGGCTGGAGGCGGCGGGCCGGGAGGCGGAGGCGGCAACAACCCTTCGCCCTTGGAGATTCGCGTGAGCCAGTGGCATTTTCGGGTGGTGTGGTTGGACGGCTTCGCGCCGCTGTGGAACTTGCAGGGGGCGTCGAGAGTCTGCTCGTAAGAGAAAGCCGGCTGCCAAGCCGGCCTGCCACCCTTCTTCTTGGGAGCGGGCCGCTCTTCGGGCTGCTCATCTTCAACTGTGGCCACCTGCCGACTGGTGGAAGTCGGCATGGGGGCCTTGCGCTTGTGATCGTTCTGGTAGGGGCGCCGATTGGAGTCGCCAGCCGGCGTCTTGGGAGCCGGAGCGATCACCTTCCCAGAGGTGTCCACTCGGAGCTCGGTCTTCATCGAGGAGTCGGCCGTGGCATACTTGTCCGTGATGATCAACAATTCGTCAAGGGTAGCCGGCTCGTCGCAGAGGAGTCGGTGCTTGAGGAGGGTGCCCTCTCGGCACCCGGCGGTGAAGTACTCGATGGCCTGAACCTCTTGCACCCCCTCACAGGAGTTGCGGAGCTCGGCCCACTGCGTGAGGTAGTCGTGGGTCGACTCGTTGGGCCCTTGGACGCAGAGGGAGAGCTGGCGAGGCTTGGGAGGCCGCTTGTACATGCTGGTGAAGTTGCGGACGAAGACTTCCGTGAAGTCCAGCCAGCTGTTGATGCTGTAGGGCTTGAGGCTATTGAGCCATGTGCGTGCTGTGCCTTGCAGCATGAGGGGGACGTACTTCACAGCGACGCGCCGATTGCCGTTGGCTATGCTGACAGCAGTGGAGTAGTCGATGAGCCAATCTTCCGGCTTCACTGAGCCGTTGTACTTGGGCGTGTCTCTGGGGAGCGAGAACCCTTTGGGGAAGGGCTCGTCGCGGATGCGGGGGCCAAAGCATGGCGGGCCGACATCGTCTTCTTCTTCTAACGCCAAGGATCGAGCAAGGCGGTCGATCCGGTGGCGTGCGTCCGTCTCGCCGACTCCTTCTCGGTGGCCTAGTCGGTCGCCAAGAGTCGGGTGCATGATAGGCGGCGGGGTGAGACGTCTTTCTCTTCGAGGCGGGGGAGGAGGCAGATTTCCGTGGCACTCGACCGCTCGAGGGCGGCCTTCCGCGTCGCGCTCGATGGTGATATGAGTCCGGCTGCGGCTAGCAGCCGGCTCCTTGTCTTTCTTCTGGCGGGCGCCGCTCGCAGTCGGCGAGCGGGACGTCGCGGCGTGCTCTCGGCACGGGGGATGACTATCAGCACGGGCGCCGGCTTCGTGCCGTTCTGCAGCCGCGTCGAACAGCTGCTGGATCCGTCTTGTCATGTAGGGGAGCTCATCGGCTCCCAGCCCATTGAGCTCTTTTGCGGCCGCTTGAGCGGCCCGTAGATTCTCGAGCGGGGTGGCGTAGACGGGGCGATCTGCCCCCAGCATGCTGGCGATAGCCGCGCCGCGCTTTTGGACGAAGCCGGCTCGGCTCGGGCCGCTAGGCGGCGGCGTATCGAAGGCGGCGCGGTCGACTTCGTGCTGGTGGGCCTCGGTGAGGATTCTCATGGAGGCTATCTTCTGGCCCCCCGCGATGAGGGCGAGGCGACGTGCCTCCAGGGTCTCGGTGTCGGCGTCGGCCGGGATGGGTACGGAGAGGTCGTGCATCGCCGCTTGCAGGGCGTCGTGGGCGTCCTCGCCCGAGTTGTCGACGTGGCCGATGACCAACACTTCGGTGACAGCGCTGCTGCCGCTGTCAGCTCGAGGGAGAGGATCGTCGAAGACCACCACGTCGGAGGGGTATGCGTCGAGCGATGCCGTGTCGGAGTCGACGAGCATCGGGTCGGTGGAGCCGACCGACTCCACATCTGCAGCAAGCCCGCTAGAGACGTGAAGCTGGTCGAGGAGGCTGACGAGGCGGCTCTCAGGGTAGTCCGTGCCTGCGTCGGACGCAGGCTCGTCGGAGATGCGAGTCTCGCCGAGAAGATCGGCGAGGCAGCTCGCCGCGCAGGCGTCGTCGACGCCTTGCAGCGCGTCGAGGCAAACGCCATCGGGTGCAGCAGGCTGGCTGCGCTCGCAGGGGAGGAAGAGGGTTCCCGTCCAGAACAGGTCTCCGGACGACGGTGCACCTGGCCCCACGGTGGGCGCCAAATGTCGGGTGGTAGGTGCGACATATGCCAGCGGGTGGCTTATCATAGTGGGTGCCAGTAAGACGTCGCCGGTGCCTGGAAATGGGATGAGGCGAAGACATGCATGCCGGCGAATCTTACCCAGGTTCGGGGCTCTCCGAGGAGATAACACCCCTAGTCCTGCTCTGCGGGGTCTTCGGGTGATCACTAGATCAGAAAGAGTAGCTACAAATGCTCCTAGAGCTGTAGGGTTCAAGGGAGAAGAAGAACAAGGCTAGCTCTTGCTGCTCTCTCTCTATGGTGTGTGTGTAATGCTCAGAAGCCAACCCTTTGCATGGGTGCCCCGGGGGGTTTATATAGGCCTACCCCCCGGGGGTACAATTGTAATCCGGCTGGGCGCTGGTCCCAGCCGTCAGTGTCTACGCTCGCCGGCTTCTCCGCCGGCCATTGGGGCCCGCCGACTAGTGGGTCCTGCCGGCTGTCGGCCTCTTGGTCGACAGGCCGGCCCCACCGCCTAGGGTCTTGTCGGCGGCTGCTTGCTGTAGCCTCATCCCTGATGACGAGGGCTTCGTCGAGGTAAGCGTGGCTACAGTGCGCCGCCTCGAGGGCTCTCACTGTAGCCTTACCTCGTCTTGTGTCCTTAATGTGGCGCATGGTTAGAGGGAGGGGGTAGCCGGCTTCTGGGGGCCGGCTACGCCCTTGGCCGACTAGGGGAGGCCGGGCCGCCTTCGCCTTTCTCTCTGGCTAAAGGGGCCCGCCACCCGTGGGCCGTACTGGCGTCTGTCGTGGGTGACGTTGAGGCCAGCATGGCTACAGTGCCGAGCCGGAGGGGAGATGGCCGTCCCGTATGGCATCCTGTGGCCATGCCTGCCTCGGGCTTCGGGGGTAGGGGGCCGCACTGTGGCCACACCCCGTCTTGTCACCGTTATGTGGGTGTAGTTTTGGTGGTTGCGGTCTTGGCCGGCTTCTTGGAGTCGGCGTTCTTCGTGGCCGGCTCTGGGAAGTCGGCATCCTCTATGGCCGGCTTCCTGGAGTCGGCCACCCCGTGGTTATCCTGGGGGGAGGTTGCTGAGGCTGGGTCGCCTTCCGAGAGTCGGCTTCAGAGGCAGCCGGCCAGGGAAGGCGGCCCAATGCTTGAAACGCTTGAAGGCCCAAATGGCCTGATAATTTTCTGAAGACCAGGGGCAGTCGGTTAGGCTACCCGTGGCTATTTACTCCAACAAAGGGGGAGGGGGCGAGGCCGGGGCAGAGGTCGTGGTGCTCGGGGAAGAGGAGGACGGGGCGGCGCGCCGGCTTCGCCCCTGCCAATGATGCCTTTTCCGATGGAAGGCCATGTTGGAGCGCAGCCCCTTGAGTTCTTCATCAGGCTGCGCCAGCCTCCGCGTCGCCGTCTTCATCTTCCCGCCCCGTTTGCCCGGGAGATGGAGCGTGACCCGCCCCAATCCCTCAGATTGCAGATGAGGGGCTGTGGGAATGGGGGCACGCGGGTCAAAGTCGACTTCCCGGCTCCTCGGGTCATGTACCTCCGTCATGGATGGAAGACGTTCGCTCGCATCCACACCCTGACGGTGGGGCTCGTCCTCTACTTCAAATTAATGGAGGACTGCTTGCTCTCCGTCAAGGTCTTCAGAGACTTCGGGACCCGCCTGAAGTGCTGCGTGGAGAGCTCCTCCGACGAAGATTCCGACGATGGAAGCTCTTCCTCAAGCGAAAGTGATGAGGAGGATGGCGGGGCAGATGACGGGGACGAATCCGACTAGGCATCGGACGCCCGTTGCCTGGGCGGGTGCGGCAGCAGCAGCATCTGCACCTGGCCGTTCCCCCGACAGAGTTTTGCCGGGGGAGGGGCCAGCTCCTTGAAGTTCTCGGGGCCGTCTCCTTGGGCGGCTGGCGTCGGGAGGCTGCGGAAGAGGAAGAGGCCGGGTGGCAAGCCCGTCAACTCGGAGTACGCGGGCGCCGACGCCTTCATCGCGTATTGCCGGTCCTGCCGCCTCGTCGGGGCGCAGGGTTGCGAGAAGAGCAGGATTAGTAATCAGCACAAGGATCGTTTACCCAGGTTCGGGCCGCGAGGATGCGTAAAACCCTAGTCCTGATTTGGTGGGTGTATTTCAGAGAGTACTTGAGCTCTCAAACTAGCTATGGTGGGGTGCGTGGTCCCAAAGAGCCGAATCCTCTTCCAGTATGCCATGGGCGTCCTTTTATAGTCGAAAGGGGCTGCCACAGTGGCATACAGGAGGTGGAAAGGCATACAGTATTGCGAGCTTATCGCTCGTATTACAAGACAAGACGCATTTAATGCGCCACTGAGGTGTCCCCTGGCTTTATCAGGGACGGGGGCGAGGCCCGTCCCGTCCCTCGCCGCTCTTCCTTGCTTCGACACGTGCGCTGGCCAGCGATGCGTGCGGCGCCATGTAGGCAGTAGGCAACTGAGGTGGCGCAGTGGCGGAGCCACTACGAAGATCTGCATGCCGCCGTGCGGGCGCTTGATGAGTTGGCCCGGGAGAAGCATGTTGCCACGCAAGTGCCTGCTCAGCTGGTTGAGCTGGCAGCTGCATGCGAACGGCGGCGGAGACTTGGTTGGTGCGGGCCTGGCAGTGGGCCTGCTGGCGTCCTTGGCGAGGGCCTTGCCGGGTGGCTCGGCAAGGGTCTTGCCGTGGCGCGCTGTCGTCCCCGGCAAGGATCTTGCCGGTGGTCTGGCGGCCTTCCTCGGCAAGGATCTTGCCGAGGATCGTCGTCTTCTAATCCCCATCTGATCTTGAATATTCCTTGTCTTCACAAAGATCTGCATGCGACCACACGGGTGCCTCCCGAGCCCTGGCCCAACGTGGTTGATGGTGTTGGGGGACGTGGGCTCATGGTTGGCTCGCTCTGTTGGTGTTTGGGCGTGCTGCCCCGGCAAGGGTCTTGCCGGGGCTGCTGAGGCTGTCCCCGGCAAGGGTCTTGCTGGGGGAAAACTGCTCCGCCCCTCTACTCTGTGGTCTTGGTCTTGGCGTTGCTCTGGCTGTCTTGGGCTTCGGTTTCACCTCGGTTCACCTCCCCTGTTCTGCTTGGTGTGACCGTGGGACTGCCCGTGCACAGGTAAAGGGATACAAAGGTGCGCCCCTTCTTTTGTACACCGACAGGACCCCCTGGGCCTGGGCCACACATAAGCACGACACGTTCTTGGGCCAGGCCCAAAAATGGTGCGCGGGCAGGCGGGGCGGTTTTTACCGCGGTAAAACTTTTCATGCGCTGCGCTTCCCACGACCCGCGCGTGGCGTGGAGGGGTGCGCGAGACGTGGGCGGCATGCGTGGGGCAGGTCCCGCACGCATGCATCACATCGTAGTAAAGAGGCGGCTCGCGCCTTCCCCATAAAAAGAGGGAGGCATGGAGGCGCGACTCATTTACTGCGCGGGGCCGGGTCGTGGTCTTCAAGGCATCCACACCCCACGATAACGGGGTGGGGAGAGGTCGCTTCACCCGTCCCCTCGATTTTGCACATTCGCCACGCGTCCTCCATGCGCTTGGGGTGGCAAGCGGTGGAGGCGGGAAACCGGGCCGTCGCTGATTGGGGCAGCGGGTCGGTCTCGATTCCCTGTGCCTCTGGTAGCTGGATTGGCCGAGCGGGGCGGCTGAGCTCTGACCCCGCCCCTTTATAAGGAGGGGGAAGGGGGATGGCATCCCGGATTCTTCTGCCATCAATCTCCTCCTGCTTCTGCTTCTTCCTTTCACTCGCCATGGAGAAAGGGAATCCCGGTCCCTCGACGGTGGAGGCGAGGGTCACCGCTCGACAGAGCATCCCTCCTCCTCCCGAGCCTGCGGTGGTGGAGCCGGCCGCGAGGGGAAGGGGGAGGGGGCGAGTTCGTGGGCGAGGCCGGGGCAGAGGTCGTGGTGCTCGGGGAAGAGGAGGACGGGGCGACGCGCCGGCTTCGCCCCTGCCAATGATGCCTTTTCCGATGGAAGGCCATGTTGGAGACCAGCCCCGCGAGTTCTTCATCAGGCTGCGCCGGCCTCCGCGTCGCCGTCTTCATCTTCCCGCCCCGTTTGCCCGGGAGATGGAGCGTGACCCGCCCCAATCCCTCAGATTGCATATGAGGGGCTGTGGGAATGGGGGCACGCGGGTCGACGTCAACTTCCCGGCTCCTCGGGTCATGTACCTCCGTCGTGGATGGAAGACGTTCGCTCGCATCCACAGCCTGACGGTGGGGCTCATCCTCTACTTAAAATAAATGGAGGTCGGCCTGCTCTCCGTCAAGGTCTTCAGAGACTTCGGGACTCGCCTGAAGTGCTACATGGAGAGCTCCTCCGACGGAGATTCCGACAATGGAAGCTCTTCCACGAGCGAAAGTGATGAGGAGGACAACGGGGCAGATGACGGGGACGAGTCCGACTAGGCGTCGGACGCTCCGCGCCTGGGCGGGTGCGGTAGCAGCAGCATCTGCACCCGGCCGTTCCCCCGAAAGAGTTTTGCCGGGGGAGGGGCCAGCCCCTTGAACTTCTCGGGGCCATCTCCTTGGGTGGCTGGCGTCGGCAGGCTGCAGAAGAGGAAGAGGGCGGGCGGCAAGGCCGTCAACTCGGAGTACGCGGGCACCAACGCCTTCATCGCATATTGCTGGTCCTGCCGCCTCGTCTTCCAGCTCCTTTCCTAGCACTGTCATCACCGGCCCATCCGTGGGCGGCCACCAAGGTGTTCTCTTGGTGTTTTCTGCTGCTCGTAGCTCGCCTAGGCGCCCCTTTTGCCCTTTCACCTCCTTGACCTGCCTCCTGAGGAGAGGGACAAGAAAGGGATTACGGGCATCTCATCTTTTTTTTAATCTATAGCCTTCGGGCCTTGTTAAATTTAAAACTTGTAATCCCCCTTGTTCATGTTTTTCATTTCATATGAACTGTACCTGTACGGGGTGTTTTTTTAATGAAAAAGGGGTGTTTGCCGGGGGTTTTCGTTCGTGGATGGAACCCACGACAAGGAACGAATCCTTGTTAGTATTTAAGATAAACGTTTTCCGCCCGGCAAAAGGCCTTGCCGTCCCCCCGCTTCGCTCGACCATTCTCGCGCCCTTGGCGGAGGCAGGGTTGAAGCGGGTTTAGGCTCCTCGTTCTATTTCCTTGCCGCCGCGACTAGAACCAAATCCGGGCCCAGGAGATAATCCTCGGGTATAGAAAACGGGAGCACAGTGGCCTAGGAATAAAACGAGGTTTCCCATATCCCAGTTTCATAACGAAATGCATGACAGAGGATAAAAGACTTACCTGGATCTTCAGCCCCCGACGATCTCATCTCGCCGCGGTTGGATCCTTGTACTTGCAGCCCCTGGCAACTTTGGTTTGCTAGGGTTGGGATGCCGGTCCGTGCCCTTTCTTCCAAGTAGCTCAGCAGAAGTGCTCATGTGCCCTGCGAACGAAAGGAAGATAGAAAAGAAATAGAGAGACGCACACTCGACCTCTAGGCTAGGGGTTAGTCGCCGCTAAGCACTATCAACCCTAACCAAGGAAGTGACTCGACCTAGCATGCATGCTATAACTTAGGGCGCCAGCACTTCATTTATTTATGCTTAGGATCTGTGCCTGGCTTTGTACAAAGGGTTACATGCCTTGGCGGCAAAGCTTGTACAAAAGGTGGCTTGCTGGGAGGCCTGGCAAGCCGCGCCTTATGGGTAAAACTTGCGAAGATGCTCGATGTTCCAGGAGTTGCTCACTGGGACAACATCTTCGGTCTCTAGGCAGACTGCGTCGGGCCTGGTGACTCGTATTACCCGATAAGGGCCTTCCCACTTTGGCGTCAACTTGTTGGAATTCTTGGCCGACTGAATGCGCCGTAGAACAAGGTCGCCTCCCTCAAAGCTTCGGGCATGAACCTTGCGGCTATGATAGCGGCGCAAGGCTTGCTGGTAGCGTGCTGCTCTCACAGCCGCCCGAAGATGATCTTCCTCAAGGAGCGGCGCGTCATCTTGCCGCGACTGCTCTTGCTCAAGCTCATCATAAGCGAGCACTCGAGGTAACCCGTATATGAGTTCCGTGGGGAGAACTTCCTCCGCCCCATATACTAGGGAGAAGGGTGTCTGGCCGGTGGCTCGATTTGGCATCGTTCTGATCGACCAAAGAACCACTGGCAACTCATCAATCCAGCGCCTTTCGGTCTTATGCAGTGTCACGACCGGATTTTTGGGATATAAATTCCCAGAAAAACGGCCTGTGCGCTCATCAGTCCCAGGATTACTGCTAGCTGATGAGGCACCAATTTGATACAAGAATTCCAAGCAAGTACAAAAATATGTAGTACAAGACCATTTAGGCCTAGGAGTACAACATTTGGTTTGCTAGGGGTTGAGGGCGGAAGCGATTGGGTACATCTGCGTCTATGGGACTCCATTTCCCACAAGAACAGCTGACCAGAATAACTCCTATCTTCGCGAGGCTGCAACGTCAACGCGTAGGTTCCGAGGTTGTCACCACGGCGCTCGTCTCCAAGCGGGGAATCTGGCCAAGACAATAGCCAGGGACAAGCCAGTGAGTACGTTGGAATGTACTCGCAAACATCAAGAACACGGGTATAATATATATCAACATGCTCCAGATTAATATGTGATCACACGACTGTCACGAAAAGATACGAAAAACCATGACGCACACGTGTGGTTAAAATAATTCAAAGTAAAATACTGGGTGCCAAGCGAGGGTCTGAATGACGCCTCGAGCGGAAATTTGCAGGATAGTAATACTGGTGCCGAACGAGTGTCTGAAAGACTCCTCGAGCGGAAAATGCGGAATAATAATACAGGTGCCAAACGAGTGTCTGAAAGACTCCTCGAGCGGAAAATGCGGAATAATAATGCTGCAGTCGGGCGTCTGAGCGACACCACATAAAGGGCTTATAAAAGATAAATGAACGACAAATATGCCGCAGTCGAGCGTCTGAGCGACGCCACAGAGAGGGCTTACAAGGGAATAATCATAGTGAATATCCAGGAGGTTGAACCGTCCCAGGGATACTCAATAATATACGCAATATAAATGGTCAGTCCAAAATAATAAGGATCATAATCCATCTGCCAAAATCTTAAACAAAATTAAGTACAGTCGTTTCTCCATCCGAAAACCGATAATATAATCAAGTCGTATCTCCATCCGAATGCCGTTACAGAGTTCTAGTTAAATCGTTCTCCATCCGAATACCGTTAATGAGACTCAACTCAGACTGGTCTCTACTCAAGAACATGACTATCTAACAGGGTATATCCTCTGCAGAGGTAGTACCATTTTCCACGAGTAACGGGATTACTTAGGCCCTCGGGACTAATTCCGTCTACGGTCTTTTGATTGAAAACACGCCTGACCTGCACACACCAGCTTAACTCACCAGTGCCTGGAATCACCCACGACACCTGCCAAGCAAAACTCTAAGTGGGGAGGCTACAACCTCGACGTAGCATGGGATCACAAAATTTATACCGCGCGCAAACTGGGGAAGCTATCCCCTTCGGCTACAACTGAAACACCCATGCCCCCGGACCGGATGACTGGCTTTAATCCATGGCCATGGGACCCTCATCCCGGCCTCTCTGTACGGTGTGTGCTTTGGAAAGGGGTTGACAACCTACTGAACCATACCCTGTCCCCTGCAGGGACAAGTGGTGGTACCGACAAAGAAAGAAGCTATCGATCAAGACTCGGTCTACAACCGACTCAGGTGGTCCAAGAATCCACCAACAATATTACCACTAGTGAAACAAATCACCACTCCTCGAGCCTCACCATGCTATGCCGGGCATACTCGTCTCGACGAGGGGTTAGGGACAAGCTCATGTCCACCCAAGACCACGACTTTCCTGGCTCCCTACCGGTGTGCAAGAGAAGCTCACGAGGATGATCCAAATCATTAGTGTATCCATTGCTGGCCACAAACAACTCCAAAGTGCACTCATGCACGAGACCATATCGATACATAAAGCTATCACATACTCTGAGTCAAAAGGTGTTGTGATCGCATCCAAAGACCACAACAAAATATTATGCCAGAGTTCAGAAATGCTTGCCTTCAAGAGTATGCAAAGGATGCACTTATTGGAAGCTTTCCTTTTCCTCCAAAATTCCTATTTTGCAAAATACACAAATACAAATATTTAAAACACAGTACCAAAACCTGTCTCAAATATTTTTGAAATAAATCTTAAAATAAACTAGATGAAATTTGAGAGAGGTAGGAAAAAGAATCAACTCATTTGGAGTTTTATTTTAAAAGTTGTAGCCAGTCAAAGTTTGGTCAACTCTGTTTTTAAATAAAACCAGAAAAAGGAAAACGCTTCGAGGGAAATACGCTTTCGCAGCAGAGAAACGTACGCGGGGTTTTGCGCCTTCACTTAAACAGAGAGAGGGCGGACGTGCGGGTCGCTGACAGTGGGTCCAGAGGGCCCACTAGTCAGGTTTGACTGGTCTCCCTCTCCCTCCTTTCTCTGCGCCAGAACGGTGGCGGGGCTCCGGCGATCGCCGTCAATGAACGGCTGCACCTCAAGGGCATCCAAGGGCGGGGATGGAACGGCTAGACCGAGGCGGTCCTCTGGGTGGTTGTAGGGTCGTCGGAGGTGGAAGGAATCGCCGGCGGCGAGCTCCGCGGCGGAGGAAAGCTACGGTGGTGAAGTGCTATTTGTGCTCCGGTGGTCTCCGATCGAAGTTGAGCAGCTGGGCAGCTCCGCAAGACTACGGGGAGCTTCTTGGTGGCGCTGGATTGGCAAAAGGGTGGCCGGCTGCGACGAATCACACCGGAGCTTAGCGGCGGTCGAGCTGGCCGGAGTTGGGGAGGACGGCCCTCTCCGGTCAATCCACTGCTAGGGGAGCTCTACGGGGTGGGTCTGATGTCGCGTGAGGCCTCGAAC
Organism: Triticum aestivum; assembly: GCF_018294505.1. NCBI lineage: Eukaryota > Viridiplantae > Streptophyta > Magnoliopsida > Poales > Poaceae > Triticum > Triticum aestivum. Next base: position 139,811,085 of record NC_057796.1, on the reverse strand, counting down.
GAGCTCGGGGACCCTTTATATAGGCGCACGGGGCTGGCTCCACGGCGGCAGAAGATAAGATCGCCGGCGACAGCCGTTGCTGTAGTTGCAGGGCATCGCGGCGGTGACGAACGCGTGCCGACGAGCGGGAGGATAAGCACGGCCTGTGCTCTGAGGCAGCTGGCACGCGCTGGTGGTTTGGGCGGCGCCGTCCGCGGCGGAATCCGCTGCCGACGCCGGCGTGCCGCCAAGGGCGTGGCCAGCGGCGCAGCAGGGCGCCAGAGAGATCGTGGAGCAGGGGGCGGCTAGTGCGCGGTTCAGCGATGCAGAGGGGCCAGGGTCGGGTCGCGTCGAGTGCGGCAGTGCGGCGTGTCGGCGTAGTGCGCGCGCGTGCAAAACGTGTGCTCTGGGCGCGCCCAGAGCACGCACGGTAGGTGCTCGACGGAATACCAGTGTGCTCTAGAGAGCTTGGTTGGGGCTGGCAAAGAACAGAACAAGGGTAGGGGTGGCTAGGAGATCAGTGGACATGATTGTTGGGTCATAGGAGCAAGTCCATAGTGCAAACAAGGAACTCATGCCAAAACAGACTGTGCACACCAGGTGTTCGAGAGAAAGCCAGATGCACTTAGGCAACTCTTGGAGTGGCCAAAATCTCCAGATCAGTGTCTCCTTAGATGCAGGAGATGGTGGTAAGATTAGTTTGGCAAAAACAGAAAGTTGATAGTGCAAGTTTTGCAAAACTCCAGTTTTGGACAGAAAGAAAAAGGGTTTAAAGCATGCACTTCAAAACCTCCAATGAGCCCGATCTCCTGGACTTAAGAGTTTGGTAGGGAGGGCTACAAGTAGGAGAAAGCTCAGGGTTATTAGAGCAAAGAAAAACATGGTTGCAGTACAAATCATCAAATTGGACCAGAATGCAAAAGAGGTTGATCCACTCAAATTTTCCAAGGAACATCACTGGGTTTTTGCTTGAATATGAATGGTATGCATCCACTGACATCTCCAAACACTTGGAAGAATTTTTAGAAGAATTTTTAAATGGGTTGCAGTGCAAAAGTGCCTACTGGACCAGATTGGAAAAGGTTGTGAAAGGCTCAAAATCTCCAATGGCCAGAAGGTATTTTTGCATAAAAGTGATGTGGAACCATCACATGACATCCCCAAATTTTTGTGGAAATTTTAGAAACATATATCAAATGGTTGTAGTGCAAAACAGGCCCCAAATGCAAAAGGGATCATTTGAAAGGGATAAAGTTTTGAGAAAATAAATCTTGCAATATTTGAATCCACTGATAGATAATTGTTTTATTATAGAGAGAAATCAAGTCCAACAATACCATTTGAGAGTTTTACCACTAGAGGCAAAAAAATCCAAAAATCACAAAAGGTAACTCCTGACAATTGGAAAAGTTTTATTTCCTGGCAACATTTTAATAAATAAAAACAAGGCCAAAATTTTGGGTGTCACAACACTACCCCCCTTAAGAAAAATCTCGTCCTCGAGATTTGTTAAAAGTGGTTTTGAACAAGGATTTGTTTTGAAATAAAATTGTTTTTGTCCAAGAAATCCTCCAATTGCATAAAAACAAACGGCTACAGTTAGAGGGCAATAAGTGGTGTAAAACCACAGTGTGGTACATTGGCGTAGCGTGAAAAAAATCCACGGTTAGGGAAAACGAGATATTTCTACGCGGATACAGTAATTTAGAATAAATTCTAAATTACTAAAATACGCTGGTCGCACCCGAGAGCACAGTGCTCTCTCTGGCTGACAGGTGGGCCCAGGGCCCACTGTCGGCCTCTTCTCCTACCTCTGGCTCTCTCTCTCACGTTCTCCCGCGCCTCCTCCACCGGCGATGCCTAGCTCGTAGGGCTTCGAGGCCGTACCGGGGTAGTGCGCGGCGTGCTAGCTGCTGGTGCAGCGTGCACTCACCTCGCGGGCCAGGGCGCTGTCGGCACTGCTCGCGGACTTGCCTCCGAACACCGGCGGCCGAACGACGGGTGGCGCTGGTGGACCTCGCCCACCGTACACCGATCTCGGGCTATAAAACCCTCGCGGTGCTCCTCTCTTCTCCCTCACACCCGGCCTCGCTTCCACTTCTCCATCCTTCTCCTCCATAGCTGCTGGCAGGAGCTCGAGCCGAGGCTCTAATGGCGGAGGCAATGCCGGACTGGTATGTGGTCCTGGTGTGTGGAGGCCTGGCGGTGCTGCTGGGGTTCTCCGTGCTCCTGTGCGCGATGATCCTGGATGATCGTCGTGATGCTGCCGCACGAGTGTTGGCTCTTCGCGGTGGCGGCGATCACGTGGATTAGGCGCGGCATCGGGGCTGACTGCTGTCGGAGTGCTGGGGCAGCTCGCGCTCGAATGGACACACATAAATCCCTCTTACGGAGACTGTGGTGTCCTCGAGTGTGGTTAGATAGGCGCAAAAATGTGCTCAGGGATTTGTAACAGTGCTCGAGGTCGAGTGGTGGCTGCTGAGAGTTTGCTGCAACGATGTAGCGCGAATAAAAAACCTGTGTCGAGAAAATGCATATACGCAGCAATAACTCGGGGAATAGAAATCTCCTCGAAAACATGTTGCGAGAGAAAAATAATTAGAACCAAACTAACAGCAGTAAAACTGCTCCCAAAACAGAGACTAAAGAAATTCGGATCCGTCGCACAAAAAATTTTACGAACATACTGCAACACATAAATACAAGTACTGGACAAAAAAAATACATCGGAGGCGTTTACAAAGAAAACGGTAAAGCGACAGGGTCCTGAGAAAACGCCTCTGGCACCGGGGCACACTCCTCTTCTATCGGGGGAAGCGGGTTGACGAGACGATGAATGCGCCCTTCTTGGTCAGGCCTCAGTGGTCTGCCAATAGCGATCCGAGGATTTAAATCAGCGAGGCTCTGGAGATAACCCATTACTCGCTGAGTTAAACGCTCCTGGGCAATGACGTACTGGGCAAGGTTGGCCAGTACTGGATCTCTCTCAATGCGCCCACCGGGAAAAGATGCAACTTCTCCGGGTGCTGCACGACTCGGAAAATAATAGTACCCTCGCTCACTGGCGTAGGGCGCTGTGAATCGAAGACGAGCGAGCGCCTCGTACGCAGCAGCTTCTATGGCCATATGCGGAGTCGGCATGGATTTCCCCACGAAGGAGACTTCCGTTGGATCTTGATTTGGGTAGGCGGGAGGGATGTGCACCATTGCCCAATATTTCGAGGTGGACGGAGTGATCCTCGATTTGAGCAACTCGTACTGGGGTGGACGGGTGGCGCTCATAGTACTGCAGGTGAAGTCCCACAATAATTTGACAAAGCTACCCGGGGTTGCGTCTGGGGTTCTCAGATAAATACTGGGGGTCGACATGGCAAGGAATGGCTGTGAGCGCTGCGCACAAAGGTGAGGGGTGCTCGGCAAGGTCACGGAGTGGCCTTTATATAGCACCGGGGCTGGGATATCTACCGGGGTGAAAGGTAACTGGCTGACGATCCTGTACTCGGGTCAAAGCCACAGATATACACGTCTCATAAATGGGACACATTACTGTGGGAGCCGACGGGGTTGGTCTGGGTAGCTGCGCCTGGAAAAAGCAACTGTACACCAATGTACACATGCATAGCTACTACTCCAAAAATAAGAGCGCTCAAACAGGCAGCATGCAACAAAGCGATACAAGGCCACACATTACAAGCGTAGGGAAAACTAAGGCTCGATACAACTCTGAGCGACTTAGTCTACTTCGTTAATGTCTAAGTGGGCTGGCCTTGCGGACGCCGATGCTTCTCCATGGTTCTCACGGTTGGGATTTGCTGGTTGAGGCTGAGGTGCTGCAGGGTCGGGGAGATGGTGATGACCATCCCGGGGGTTGTTGGCCCAAATCCCGTTGGAATGGGTTTCCAACAGGCGACGAAGCGCTTCTGGGGTCACCAAAGTGCTCTGGTTGATGGCTGGCGCAGACCTCAAGGGATCGATCGGGTGTCCGAACAACACGACTGGGTTGTCGGTGTCGGGCTCTGCTTCTCTTCTCGCCGGGGCTCGGCGAACTAGCTCTCCACGAGCTGCGATCAGATCAAGAGTGACCTGGTCGAACAGTTGCTCTAGTGCGCTTACATAGCGCACCAGATGCAACAGCGCAGGATCCGTCTCGTGGTCTCCGTTGGCAACTTGGGGCGGCCTACCATACCCGTCACGACTGGGGTAGTAGTAGAACGAGCGACAGTTAACTCTGGGCGACAAGTGCCGGAGTTGAACTATAGCTTCTCGGGCTGCCAGTTGGATGGCTTGTGGCTCGAAGGGAGTTGTCCTTCCAGTGAACCTGTAGGGGCGTTCTGGCGACAGACCCCTACCGTAGATGTGCACAGTGGCCCAATACTGACGGCTTTCACCGTACATGGGTCCTTATTACACAACATACTCAGGAGGCTCTTCTAACGCATAGACACGGCGGGTGAGGTTTGCGAGCATGGTCACAAAACCTCCAAGGTTGGTCGCTGTGGTCTCATTGTGAACAATGGGGCCAGGCATCGTGGCTCGATTTGGGGGAAAGAGGCTGTGTTGTGTCGTGGCTAGCGTGCTCTTTTTATAGGAAAGGGGACGGAGTCTTCCTCCGCACGCTTGCGATAGGGACGGGTTGGGTGTCGGTCACTGGCGCGTGATCGACGGGCTAGGCTGATAGGTTGGGCACCGTCCGCCGAAAAGGACGTCGCGTCACTGTGGAGCTATCTTACGCGGGAAGCTTGACCGGGGTTGAGCTAAGGTCTGGTGGTTTGGTTAACCTAGGTTTATTGACCTGGCTAAGATAGGATTAGCCAATGGTCAGCCTGGCTCTGATACCAAGTCTGTCACGACCAGATTTTTGGGATATAAATTCCCAGAAAAACGGCCTGTGCGCTCATCAGTCCCAGGATTACTGCTAGCTGATGAGGCACCAATTTGATACAAGAATTCCAAGCAAGTACAAAAATATGTAGTACAAGACCATTTAGGCCTAGGAGTACAACATTTGGTTTGCTAGGGGTTGAGGGCGGAAGCGATTGGGTACATCTGCGTCTATGGGACTCCATTTCCCACAAGAACAGCTGACCAGGATAACTCCTATCTTCGCGAGGCTGCAACGTCAACGCGTAGGTTCCGAGGTTGTCACCACGGCGCTCGTCTCCAAGCGGGGAATCTGGCCAAGACAATAGCCAGGGACAAGCCAGTGAGTACGTTGGAATGTACTCGCAAACATCAAGAACACGGGTATAATATATATCAACATGCTCCAGATTAATATGTGATCACACGACTGTCACGAAAAGATACGAAAAACCATGACACACACGTGTGGTTAAAATAATTCAAAGTAAAATACTGGGTGCCAAGCGAGGGTCTGAATGACGCCTCGAGCGAAAATTTGCAGGATAGTAATACTGGTGCCAAACGAGTGTCCGAAAGACTCCTCGAGCGGAAAATGCGGAATAATAATACAGGTGCCAAACGAGTGTCTGAAAGACTCCTCGAGCGGAAAATGCGGAATAATAATGCCGCAGTCGGGCGTCTGAGCGACACCACATAAAGGGCTTATAAAAGATAAATGAACGACAAGTATGCCGCAGTCGGGCGTCTGAGCGACGCCACAGAGAGGGCTTACAAGGGAATAATCATAGTGAATATCCAGGAGGTTGAACCGTCCCAGGGATACTCAATAATATACGCAATATAAATGGTCAGTCCAAAATAATAAGGATCATAATCCATCTGCCAAAATCTTAAACAAAATTAAGTACAGTCGTTTCTCCATCCGAAAACCGATAATATAATCAAGTCGTATCTCCATCCGAATGCCGTTACAGAGTTCTAGTTAAATCGTTCTCCATCCGAATACCGTTAATGAGACTCAACTCAGACTGGTCTCTACTCAAGAACATGACTATCTAACAGGGTATATCCTCTGCAGAGGTAGTACCATTTTCCACGAGTAACGGGATTACTTAGGCCCTCGGGACTAATTCCGTCTACGGTCTTTTGATTGAAAACACGCCTGACCTGCACACACCAGCTTAACTCACCAGTGCCTGGAATCACCCACGACACCTGCCAAGCAAAACTCTAAGTGGGGAGGCTACAACCTCGACGTAGCATGGGATCACAAAATTTATACCGCGCGCAAACTGGGGAAGCTACCCCCTTCGGCTACAACCGAAACACCCATGCCCCCGGACCGGATGACTGGCTTTAATCCATGGCCATGGGACCCTCATCCCGGCCTCTCTGTACGGTGTGTGCTTTGGAAAGGGGTTGACAACCTACTGAACCATACCCTGTCCCCTGCAGGGACAAGTGGTGGTACCGACAAAGAAAGAAGCTATCGATCAAGACTCGGTCTACAACCGACTCAGGTGGTCCAAGAATCCACCAACAATATTACCACTAGTGAAACAAATCACCACTCCTCGAGCCTCACCATGCTATGCCGGGCATACTCGTCTCGACGAGGGGTTAGGGACAAGCTCATGTCCACCCAAGACCACGACTTTCCTGGCTCCCTACCGGTGTGCAAGAGAAGCTCACGAGGATGATCCAAATCATTAGTGTATCCATTGCTGGCCACAAACAACTCCAAAGTGCACTCATGCACGAGACCATATCGATACATAAAGCTATCACATACTCTGAGTCAAAAGGTGTTGTGATCGCATCCAAAGACCACAACAAAATATTATGCCAGAGTTCAGAAATGCTTGCCTTCAAGAGTATGCAAAGGATGCACTTATTGGAAGCTTTCCTTTTCCTCCAAAATTCCTATTTTGCAAAATACACAAATACAAATATTTAAAACACAGTACCAAAACCTGTCTCAAATATTTTTGAAATAAATCTTAAAATAAACTAGATGAAATTTGAGAGAGGTAGGAAAAAGAATCAACTCATTTGGAGTTTTATTTTAAAAGTTGTAGCCAGTCAAAGTTTGGTCAACTCTGTTTTTAAATAAAACCAGAAAAAGGAAAACGCTTCGAGGGAAATACGCTTTCGCAGCAGAGAAACGTACGCGGGGTTTTGCGCCTTCACTTAAACAGAGAGAGGGCGGACGTGCGGGTCGCTGACAGTGGGTCCAGAGGGCCCACTAGTCAGGTTTGACTGGTCTCCCTCTCCCTCCTTTCTCTGCGCCAGAACGGTGGCGGGGCTCCGGCGATCGCCGTCAATGAACGGCTGCACCTCAAGGGCATCCAAGGGTGGGGATGGAACGGCTAGACCGAGGCGGTCCTCTGGGTGGTTGTAGGGTCGTCGGAGGTGGAAGGAATCGCCGGCGGCGAGCTCCGCGGCGGAGGAAAGCTACGGTGGTGAAGTGCTATTTGTGCTCCGGTGGTCTCCGATCGAAGTTGAGCAGCTGGGCAGCTCCGCAAGACTACGGGGAGCTTCTTGGTGGCGCTGGATTAGCGAAAGGGTGGCCGGCTGCGACGAATCGCACCGGAGCTTAGCGGCGGTCGAGCTGGCCGGAGTTGGGGAGGACGGCCCTCTCCGGTCAATCCACTGCTAGGGGAGCTCTACGGGGTGGGTCTGATATCGCGTGAGGCCTCGAACGAGCTCGGGGACCCTTTATATAGGCGCACGGGGCTGGCTCCGTGGCGGCAGAAGATAAGATCGCCGGCGACAGCCGTTGCTGTAGTTGCAGGGCATCGCGGCGGCGACGAACGCGTGCCGACGAGCGGGAGGATAAGCACGGCCTGTGCTCTGAGGCAGCTGGCCCGCGCTGGTGGTTTGGGCGGCGCCGTCCGCGGCGGAATCCGCTGCCGACGCCGGCGTGCCGCCAAGGGCGTGGCCAGCGGCGCAGCAGGGCGCCAGAGAGATCGTGGAGCAGGGGGCGGCTAGTGCGCGGTTCAGCGATGCAGAGGGGCCAGGGTCGGGTCGCGTCGAGTGCGGCAGTGCGGCGTGTCGGCGTAGTGCGCGCGCGTGCAAAACGTGCGCTCTGGGCGCGCCCAGAGCACGCACGGCAGGTGCTCGACGGAATGCCAGTGCGCTCTAGAGAGCTTGGTTGGGGCTGCCAAAGAACAGAACAAGGGTAGGGGTGGCTAGGAGATCAGTGGACATGATTGTTGGGTCATAGGAGCAAGTCCACAGTGCAAACAAGGAACTCATGCCAAAACAGACTGTGCACACCAGGTGTTCCACAGAAAGCCAGATGCACTTAGGCAACTCTTGGAGTGGCCAAAATCTCCAGATCAGTGTCTCCTTAGATGCAGGAGATGGTGGTAAGATTAGTTTGGCAAAAACAGAAAGTTGATAGTGCAAGTTTTGCAAAACTCCAGTTTTGGACAGAAAGAAAAAGGGTTTAAAGCATGCACTTCAAAACCTCCAATGAGCCCGATCTCCTGGACTTAAGAGTTTGGTAGGGAGGGCTACAAGTAGGAGAAAGCTCAGGGTTATTAGAGCAAAGAAAAACATGGTTGCAGTACAAATCATCAAATTGGACCAGAATGCAAAAGAGGTTGATCCACTCAAATTTTCCAAGGAACATCACTGGGTTTTTGCTTGAAGATGAATGGTATGCATCCACTGACATCTCCAAACACTTGGAAGAATTTTTAGAAGAATATTTAAATGGGTTGCAGTGCAAAAGTGCCTACTGGACCAGATTGGAAAAGTTGGTGAAAGGCTCAAAATCTCCAATGGCCAGAAGGTATTTTTGCATAAAAGTGATGTGGAACCATCACATGACATCCCCAAATTTTTGTGGAAATTTTAGAAACATATATCAAATGGTTGTAGTGCAAAACATGCCCCAAATGCAAAAGGGATCATTTGAAAGGGATAAAGTTTTGAGAAAATAAATCTTGCAATATTTGAATCCACTGATAGATAATTGTTTTATTATAGAGAGAAATCAAGTCCAACAATACCATTTGAGAGTTTTACCACTAGAGGCAAAAAAATCCAAAAATCACAAAAGGTAACTCCTGACAATTGGAAAAGTTTTATTTCCTGGCAACATTTTAATAAATAAAAACAAGGCCAAAATTTTGGGTGTCACAACACTACCCCTCTGAAGAAAAATCTCGTCCTCGAGATTTGTTAAAAGTGGTTTTGAACAAGGATTTGTTTTGAAATAAAATGGCAGACTAGTCCCTTGAAGAACTTGACGGCTGACTGTGCTGTCACCTTCCTCACTGGTTCTACCTCTGGCCACTTTCTGAACTTGTCGATTGCAACGTACAAGTACTCAAAGCCCCCGACAGCATGGGGGAAAGGGCCCAGTATGTCGAGCCCCCAGACCGAGAATGGCCAGGAGAGAGGGATCGTTTGAAGGGCTTGAGCTGGTTGATGAAGCTTCTTTGAATGGAACTGACACACTTTCACACTGGTTACTAGTGTCGTCGCATCCTGGAGGGCGGTGGGCCAGAAGAAACCTTGCCGGAACGCCTTTCCGGCAGAGGGCCCTCGACCCTATGTGGGAGCCACATATGCCTCCATGTATCTCTGCCAACAGCTCCAGTCCTTCCTCTCGGGGGATGCACTTCAATTTCACGCCGTTCGGCCTTCTGCTGTACAGGACGTCGTCGACGAACTGGTACAGGGCGGACCGGGGGGCTACTTTTTCCACTTCTTCCTGCTCCTCAGGAAGTTCCCCGGTTTGGAGGAATTGGACAGTATGCTGCAACCATGCCGGAGCCTGAGGCTCGACGGCAAGGACCAAAGGCATTTCCTCAGCCATGGGCGCGGCTGTCTCCACGGCCAGGGCTTGACGCCCTGCCGGAGCCAGTTGCCCTTTGGCAGGCTCAGCATCCACGGCAGCACCCTTGTCGGCAGCCCCAGGGGGCTCGGTAGGAAAGTACTTCCCGGGACCTGACTTCCTCCGCTTGTTCTGCCCTGTTGATGGTTCGACGGATGGTTGAGTTAACCGGAGCAAGAAGGTTCCCGGTTCCATAGGTAGCTTGAATGCAGGGCGCTTCGACAGGTAATCGACGACGTTGTTCTCTGTCCGGGGGACGTGCTCCGCTTGGATATCGTCGAAGCGCTCCTCTAGTTTCCTCACCTCATCTACGTAAGCCTCCATCAATGGGCTCTGGTGATCCTTGTTGACCTGTCTGACAACAAGCTGCGAGTCACCCCTGACGATGAGCTTCTTAACCCTGAGGTCTGCCGCGATCCTGAGATCGGCGAGCAGCCCCTCGTACTCCGCGGTGTTGTTGGTGGACATCTCCCTGGGAAAGTGCATCTGGACCATATACTTGAGGTGCTCACTAGTGGGTGCGACAAGCAGCACACCGGCACCGGCGCCTTGCAGCGAGAAAGCCCTATCAAAGTACATGATCCAGTCGCGGTCTGCTTCTTTGCCGAGGAGAGCGGTCTCCTGGATTTCTTCGTCGGGCGTTGAGGTCCATTCTGCAATGAACTCCGCCAAGACTCTGCTCTGGATTGTCGAGGTAGTTTCAAACTTCAAACCAAAACATGACAACTCCAAGGCCCATTCCACAATCCTTCCGGTTGCATCTGGGTTATGCAGTATCTGTTGCAATGGGAGGCGAGTGACGACAGTGATCTCGTGGGCTTGGAAGTAATGACGCAGCTTCCTCGAGGCCATAAGGAGGCCGAAGAGTAATTTTTGCACACCGGAGTACCTCGACCTAGCCCCCCAGCAAGAGGGAGCTAACAAAGTAAACCGGGTGCTATATCATCTTCTTCTTCTGCACCACCTCAACCGGCTGCTCAGGCAATGCCTCGGTGGCATCAGACTCTGCCGGGGGCCTCGCCTTGCCGGCATCAGGCCCTGCCAGGGGAATCTTTGGCTTGTCATCCGCTAGTTCTGCCGTCGCCACTGCCTCTTCGTCGACCTCCCTCTGCGCCACCAGTGCGGCGCAGACCACTTGATTCGTCGCCGCCAGATATAGCAGCAACGACTCTTGTGGTTTAGGCGCAACTAGTGTTGGTGTGGAGGAAAGGTATTTCTTCAGATCCTGCAACGCCGCCTCGGCTTCTGGGGTCCACTCCATTGGGCCTGCCTTCTTCAAGATTTTGAAGAAGGGAAGGGCACGCTCGGCGGACTTAGAGATGAATCGGCTCACGGCGGCGACGCAGCCAGTGAGCCGACGCACATCTTTAATTCGCTTGGGCGCCTCAATCTGCTCAATAGCTTTGATTTTGTCTGGGTTTGCCTCAATCCTGCGCTGCGACACAAAGAATCCGAGAAGCTTGCCGGACGGAACGCTGAAGACACACTTCTCAGGGTTCAGCTTAAGGCTGATCTTGCGCAGGTTGGCAAATGTCTCTTCCAAATCTTGCACAAGAGTTGGCCCATCCTTGGTTTTGACCACTATGTCATCCATGTATGCCTCCATATTTCTATGGAGCTGAGGTTCAAAACCAATTTGGACTGCTCTTGCAAACGTCGAGCCAGCACTCTTCAACCCGAAAGGCAATCGTAAAAAGCAATACGTACCACATGGGGTGATGAATGCTGTCTTCTCTTCATCCTCTCTTGTCATGAAGATTTGGTGGTAGCCTGAGTAGGCGTCGAGGAATGACAACAGATCACACCCGGCCGTGGAGTCAACAATCTGGTCGATGCGCGGCAACGGGAAGGGGTCTTTAGGACAAGCCTTATTGATATCTGTGTAGTCAATACACAGCCTCCACTTCCCATTTGCCTTGCGCACCACTACCGGATTGGCCAACCACGTCGGGTGGAGCACTCCTCTCACCAAACCTGCCGCTTCCAACTTCCTGATCTCCTCTGTGATGAACTCCTGCCTCTCCAGAGCCTGCTTTCTGACCTTCTGCTTGACGGGCCGTGCATGAGGGCAGACAGCTAGGTGGTGCTCAATCACCTCCCTGGAAACACCGGGGATGTCGGATCCTTGCCACGCAAACACGTCGACATTCGCCTGTAGGAAGGTGACGAGCATGCCTTCCTATTTGCTGTCGAGGGTGGAGCCTATGGTGAAGGCCCCTCCCGTGCCATCCTCCCTGGCGGACACCTTGTTGGTCTGCGGCGGCTCGGCTCTGGATTTCTTGCTCTTGCCGGTAGAGCTCTCTGGCACGTCCTCGACGGTAGCGCAGCACTCCGAAGGGTGTGCTTTCCGGAGTGGGTGCGAGAGGTCTTGCCGGGCTTCTTCTTCCCTCCCGGGCCTTCAGCGGCAGGAGCAGGTGCCTTGACGGCAGCTGCTGCAACTGCTTCCCGGTAGAGTTGGTCGGCGCAAATCAGCGTGTCCTTCTTGTCGGAGGGGACGGAGATGATGGTCAACGGCCCGGGCATCTTTAGCATGTCGTATGCGTAGTGTGACGGCGCCATGAACTTAGCTAGTGTCGGGCGGCCGAGGATCCCGTTGTAGGGCAAGGGGATCTCGGCCACGTCGAAGACGATCCTCTCCGTCCTGTGGTTCAACTCTCCTCCAAACGTCACGGGCAATGTGACCTTCCCCTTCGGCTGGCTCCTCCCCGGATTGACCACTTTAAACGTGCCCGTTTCCTCGAGGTCCCCATCGGCAATTTGCAGCCTTTTGATCACAACGGGCGAGATCAAGTTCAGGCCGGCCCCGCCGTCAACCAACATCTTGTTCACCTTGAGGTTGCGTATCGTTGGTGCGACCAACAATGGCAAACACCCGACAGTGGTTGTGCGGTTAGGGTGGTCCTCGGCATCAAAGATGAGGGGCGTGCTGGACCATTTCAGCGGCTTCCGAGCGTCGAACAACGGCTCCGCTGCTGTAATCTCACGCGCCCACTGCTTGAGCTGGCAGCGAGAAGTATGCAGCGAGGCGCCACCATCGACGCACATAGCCTCCGTAGCCATCTGGAACTCTTGCTCACCGGACTCGTCGTGATCATCATCTTCTTGTTTCTTGTCACGGCCCCGGGCGGGCCTCTCTTGCTGGTTGTCCTTGCCGGGGTGGCTTCCTTGGCCGCCACGCTTCTTGCCGGATCCCTCGGCACCGTCCTGACCTTTCTCCTTGTCCCGCCTTTCATACTCGGCCTTCTGCTTTTCAGCAAGCAGCTCGACTTGTCGGCAGTTCTGGAGGTCGTGGCCCTTGGTGCGGTGGATCTTGCAGTATTGCTTGCCGGAGCCCCCTGGCTTGTCGGCAGCTGCTAAGGCCCGGCAAGCGGCGCACCCGGCAATCTCCTTGCCGGGGCCATCTGCCTTGACCTTCTTGGCAGCGCCGGTGTCGTCAGACCCCTCGACGGCAAGTACGGCCTTGCCCTTGCGTTTCCTGTTGCAACGCCGACCCTTCTTCGTCGGGGTGGCGGCGTCTTCGTTGGTAGAGTCGGTTTCCGCACCGGTGTCTTCACTGGGGTACTCCCTTCCCTCTTTAGCCCGGGCGCATCTATCGGTCAGAACGTAGAGCTTGGCCACATCCTTAACCTTGGTCATCGCCAGCTCTTCGCGCATCTTGCGGTTGCGCACGTTCTGATGGAACGCGCTGATCACAGCGGCGGGATGAACGTCAGGGATGTTATACTGCACCCGGCTGAATCTCTGGATGTACTTGCGCAGGGTTTCCCCTTCCTTCTGGGGAATGATATGCAGATCACTAGCCTGTCCATGAGCTTGGTGGCCTCCTATTAAGGCGCCAACGAACTCATGGCACAGATCCGACCAAGAAGAAATGGAATCCGCCGGCAAGTGCATCAGCCAAGACATAACATTGGGCTTCAGTGCCAGCGGGAAATAATTGGCAAGCACCTTGTCGTCACAAGCTCCGGCCGCCTGCATCGCGACGGTGTAGATGTTGAGGAACTCAAACGGATGGGTCTTGCCAGTGTACTTCTCGCCGACGTCGGGCTTGAACGTGCGATGGGACGGCCACTGGAACTGCCGCAGCTTGTGGGTAAAGGCCGGGCAGCCCACCTCGTAAGGTAGGCCGCCGGAGCCCCCTGGTGCTGGGTGGTCCATAGCGGGTCCCGCCCATTTGTCCGACTGGTGGCGTGTATCGCGTCGGCGCTCAATAGTGGTCCGAGCATCTTCATGAGCTCGTTCTCGAAGAACTTGGCGCTGGTCGCGGTGGGTCCGCGGGTCGGACGACGCTATAGAGATGTTATCAGAAGCGTCGTCCCGACGGGCAGACGCCCGCGACGGCTGGCGAGGAGGAGGAGAGCGCACCGTGGCCGCAGCTCCCCCGGTCCTCCCAGCGCCAGCATGTGGTGGCTCGGTGGAGTGCCGACCCGAGGGCCCCACCAGTCGCAGATCGTCTTTGTTGGCGACAGCGACGAGGCTCCGGATGGTGGCCCTCCACTCACCGCGCTTCTCTGCAACGGGAGGGAAGTCAAGGAGCAGCTGCGCACGTGCCAAGGCTTCTGCTGGCGTGGGTGGTGGCGACTACTGCGTGGATCGCGGCGCGTTTCGACTTCTAACCACGTTAGAAGGAGCCCCAGCACGACCCAGCGGCTGCGCGCCATTTTCACCAGCACTTCGGTGGGCATGCTGAACTCCTTCATCCCGCGGATGATGCACAGGGCTCTTCGCACGGCGGTGCCCAGGGTCACCGACGTGGTGACGCTGCTCGTCACGCACACCATGGGAAGAGTTTGCAGTGGTCGCCGGTGTGGGCGTCTTGGAGGTCGCTGCGCCGCCCGGGGGTGGCACAACGACACTCCTGGAGGGACCCGCGCCGCGTGCGGGGGCCCAGCTCCGTCTTTGGATCTGGCGACGTGCGGCCGGTCGTCTGGTGTCGTGGTTCTAAGTCTGACAGTAGAATGGGGGGTAGGGATGTAGAGGCAAGATCCTCGCTATGGAGAAGTTGTACGCACTAGTTTTACGAGTTCGGGCCCTTCTCGGAGGAAGTAACAGCCCTACATCTTGGAGCCCGGAGGCGGTCGACTAGCTTATATGCGTGTGTGTTACAGGGGGTGCGAACCCTTATCCCAGAGGAGGGGGGTGGCTTATATAGAGTGCACCAGGACCCCAGCTCCCCTCCGTTACACAGGGTTCAATGTTCATAAAGAAGGAGCATTACAGGTAACGTCCGTAGTAAAGTGCTATAAATGACTATTAAGTCTAAGGGTAAATGCCCGACCGTTGCTGCGCGGAGTGGCTTTAGGTCTTCTACACGTCGAGTGGTTTAGTGGTCGAGTGACCTAAATAGGGGGGGGTCTCCGAGTGAATGGTAGGTCGAGTGGATTGCACTCGACACCTTTGTTGGGTCCCCTCTATTTACTCTTGAACCTCTTTGCTTCTAGGACAAGGACCTTAGGTAGGATGTATAGGTCAGCCTATTACCCTACCCCAGGTCTATGTCCTCACCATTAGCCCCCGAATGGATTGAGGCCCGAGTGAAAAGAAGGTTGAAGTTGACCTTGCTTTGACTCTTGCTGTCATCTCCAAATGGATGCCAGTTGTTGGAACTTTGGCTTCGTTTCAGTCACCTTGATCGATTCAGAAATGGCCGACTGTTTTTTATAACATCATCCGTCGAGTGTTATCCTTGACATGGAATCTTTGGTGTGATCGGTTGTAGAGGATCCCAGATTTTGCGGGATTCAAAATTTTGGTGGAAGAGCGCCAGGCGGAGTGCGCCATGGTAAGCGGAGTAGATAAAATAGGATGTTTCGATTTCCGCGCCACCTTTTTCGCCACATATCCCATGTGCGACTGTTAAGGGATTTGATAGGATCGTCCGGGCCCATGCGTCAGCCACTCGGAAGTAGGCCTTTAAAAGTGGCGAGGCCGAGGCGTCCGCACTGTGCGTGTCCATTCTCCTTCTTCTTCCTCTTGCTCCTTTACCTCGTTCAGCTTCTCCACTCTCGACGCCGCCGCTCCGCCGCCATGGGGAAGGAGAAAACGGCAGCGCTGGAACGCGCGAAGAAGGCGACGGGGGCGGCGAAAAGCAAGAAGACGAATCGGGGATCTTCATCGCGCTCAGGGCTGCCGTCGGGTTGGATCCAGGGAGATTGGATCCGATCCTCACTTCAGCAGGAAGACTTGGACGATATGGCCGAGTTAGGGCTGATCATCCATGAGTCCGCGCGGCTGCTGGAGGTGGAAGCAGAGCCACACCTGCGACCGGGTGAGTGTGTTCTGCTCGCCACTCATGTCGACCACGGCTTCTCGCTTCCTCAACACCCCTTCTTTCGAGGTTTCTTGAATTTCTTCGGGGCTCAACTCCATCATTTCACTCCCAACACCATCACATACCTTGCCGCATTCGTGTCCATGTGCGAGAATTTCCTGGGGTGTCGATCGCACTGGGGTCTTTTCAAGCACATTTTCACCATCCGCTCCCAAACAGTGAAGAAAGCGAACTCGAACGACGAGAAAACCCATGTTATCTAGATGTGTGGGGGTCTGGGTATTCAGAAGAGGAAGAGGAGTTCCTTCCCTTCGATGACTCTTCCTGAGTCGGTCAGGGGCTGCCAGTCGACCTGGTTCTATTGCGAGGATATCGTGACCCCAGGCCAGTCGACTGGACTTCCCCCTTTCTCTTTTGATCGTGTTCAAACTCCATCTTCGTTGAAAGTGACCGCCGCGGAGAAGGCGGAGACGGGCATGCTGGTCGAGAGAGTAGTTCAACTGATCAACCAAGGTGTCACCGGCATGGATCTACTGGAGGTGTTCCTTAGTCGGCGCATTCAACCACTCCAACCTCGTGACCACTCCATGTGGATGTACTCCGGGGCTGGTGATACCGCTCGGGTTCATCTGGAGGAGGTGGCGGCCAAAACAGTGGCCCAGTGGCTGAGGGGCATCACCGGGAACAAGGACAACCCCAGGGGCGCCAGGAGAGTCAACCCTTTCAGCGACAGCAACCAGCCAGACAAGGTTTGGCCACTACAACTGATTGAATTTGGATGTGTTTTCTGACTGTTTGTTGATCCGACTGATTTCCACTCGGCTCCTTGTTTTGTAGATTTATACAGAGATGCACTCAATGCCCAATGGCGAACAAGCTCTGGAGCAGGACCATGAAGGCAAGGACAGCGCGGTGGAGAGCGGTGAGTGGGAGTCACCAGCCGACAATGATGAAGATGAGAGCGATGAGTCGGACGAGGAGGAGGTAGCCGACTCACCACCTCGTTCCGAACGTCGATCCAAGCAGCACCATGATCCCACGGGCAGGCGCGCCAAGGCTGTGGCCTCGAGCGCTCCATCTCAAAAGCGCGCTGGGTCTTTGACTCCAGGATTGGCTGAGAAGGTCACCAAACAGCCCAAGATCAATCCTTCGAAGGCTCGGAAGACCTTGCCTAGAATCAAGATGGACGTTCCTGTTGCTTCTGGGTAAATGTTCTCCCCGTATTTTCTTGTTCTGACCGATTCTCTTGTAATGACCGAGTGGATGATGAACCTTTATAGCCCGGCCTCGGCTGCGACTGATATGGATATCGACAAGACCCCAGACGACGAGGAAACCGATGACGCAGCTACCTCCAAAGCCAGTAATTCTGCCCGACTTGAATTTATTTGGACGACTGGATTGTTTGTCAGCTATCTCTTTGACTTTCTCTGTTTGTTGCAGCACCACGGGACGTTGTTGTGCTCCTAACGATGAAGAAGAAGTATTGTTGAGGGGAAGGAGGAGGAGGGACAAGGAACTGAGCGGGAAAGCGCCTGAGGCCCAGGTTCCTCAGTCGACTGAGATGCCTGGGACGGTAGTCGAGCGATCGACAGATCCGGCACGTACCAACGTCACTTTCGCTATCCCGCTGTCAACTGATTACCCATCAGGATCAGCTGCTCAGACTTCTGCTGCACCAATACAACTCCACGCATCAGACCCAGCAGTTGCTCCGACTGCTCTGCCATCATCGCTTTTCACTGCGTATCAAACCCCGAACAACCCACCGACTGCCGCCAAGGAAGCTCTTCTTCAGTTGAACCTTGTGATGGGGCAAATGAAAGTGGTGCATGAGGCCAGTCAGGTGGCCTTCAACGCCGGAGCTGCTCTGCAGACCAATTTCCAAGTTAGTTGATTTCTGATTGATCATATTTCTCATCCGATCACCCACTGGGGTGTGACTGTTTTGAAGTTGCACGAGTCAATTTGAGTCGTCTTGAATTGAATCTTTGAACTAGTGGGGGCACTCTTAGTGCACCCACTGGGTGTAGTCCCCGAGACCATAGTTGACCGCGGGCAGTCGACTGTGGTCTGAGAATCTGAATTTTGTCACTCGGTCTGGACTAGCCAGGTCGAATGACACTAGAACCAGTGGGGGAACGCTAAGTGCACCCACTGGGTGTGGTACCCGAGACCGTGGTTGACTGCGGGCAGTCGACTATGGTCTGAGAACTGCTTTTTTTACTCTCGCGCTGGGCAGACCATGTCGAGTGTTTATTCAAACCAGTGGGGGCACACTAAGTGCACCCACTGGGTGTAGTCCCCGAGACTGCCGTTGAATGTTTGATTCGGTGGTACTCTTAGAGTAGCTATCACTGTGATGTCTTTTTATCTCGGTCAACTGATATGGCTTATACTGCAGAAATCTTGTGATCTTGGGGCTCAGCTTTCCACAATGAACAAGCAGCAAATCAGCCTCAACCTTGATCTGGAATTGGCCAAGAAGAATCTCAAGACTGCTCGTGATGAAGTAGCTGCCATGGGAGGTAACCAATCGTCAACTGTCTTTCTCACTGCTGGCACTTTTCCTTTCCATTTTTTGAACCGAGTGACTCCACTCGAGCAGATGTATGTAGTGAAAACCGTCAACTCCAAGCCCGTCTGAAGAATGTTATTTCTTTAGAGAAAATGAAGCAGGCTTTGGAGAACAAGGATCTGGATCTTGCTGCTGCACAGAAGGAAGCGCGAGAGAAAACGGCGCTTGCTCACAAGAAGCTTGCGTCAGTCGGCAAGTTAGAAGAGGAGAACTCCAAACTGAAGACTGATGTCTCTAACGCCAATCGGGAGGTCGAGCAACTGAAGAAAGACAAGGACAAGCTGACTGACGAGCTTGGGAGCCTCAAGGCCAAGAAGGGTGAGTTGGAGTCTTATCTGGGCCAGCTTGCTACAAAGCTGGTCCTAAAACTTGAAGGTACTGATGATTGACTGACTTATTACGGTCGACTGTCAAGCTTGATTATATCGTCGACTCACCATTTACTCAACTGTGTAGAGCTTTTGCCAAGACTTTGAAGCGGAAACTGGGCGGGTCGAGACGGGTCTCGATCCCATAAGTTGTCCAGTCAAGGATGATGTTGCGATGAATGTGCTGCGGTTGGAATCTCGCATGGATAGCGCGGTTGCTTATCTTGCCCGCCTGAAGGCAGCGATGACTCGGGTTGATACTGAAGTCTGGCCTCAGGCGGAACTGTCTCAAGACCTCGAGTCTCTGATGGTTCGACTGAATCAAATACCTGACCGAGTGCAAGAGTGGAAGAAGTCATCTGCTTGCTATGGCGCTGATGTCGCGTTGTCCTTGGTCCGAGTGCACTGCAAAGACGTCAAAGAAGACAAGCTGGCGGAGCTCAAGGTTGCTAACACAAAGAGGCACACCTTCCAATCCTTCATGGACACTTTCCTTGACGCTGCCACTCGCATTGCAGACAGCATAGACCTTGACAGTTTCTGCGACCCAGCCAGTCCTTCTCCTGACGCGTGACCGAGAAACATTATGCTCCACCTTTATTTGCCTCGGAATGCCGAGTGATTGTGTAATCGTTAAACTTCTTCGGGCTTGATGCTCGAATACTTTTGATCCGTCGTCCAGAACTTTTAGGATTTATCTGAACTTGGTTTATCTTTGAATATGCTTGTGTTTGCCTTCGAGTGGAATTCGCTTTTCAATTGGAATAATCTTTGTACTTGAGATGCAGCTATTGTACTTATGGCGCATCTCCGAGGAGAAGGTTGCAGTCGACCTGCACCTCGCCGTCCTTGCAGATGAGGATGGAGCGCACGTTGTACTTGTGGCGCAGCTCCAAAGGAGAAGGTCGTAGTCGACCTGCACCTCGTCGTCCTTGTGGATAGGGAGGGAGCACACGTTGTACTTGTGGTGCAGCTCCGAAGGAGAAGGTTTCAGTCGACCTGCACCTCGCCGTCCTTGCGGATAGGGATGGAGCA